>NW_018745080.1:3478487-3715982 GCF_001683475.1 Chenopodium quinoa | reverse complement strand
CTCATTATTAGCTCTTGTAAACTAACAAGACAGGCTGCTGCATTGCTGCGAAAACATGGCAAGTCAATGGGGGAAGTTACGAAACCTTTTAAGATGTATGGCGAAATCGAAGAAGAAGAGTCGTCTGAGTGAAGATCAGCTGAGGAGAATTTTCAAGGCTCATGACAAGAATGGTGACGGCTGCCTTGATAAGGAAGAATTAAAGGAGGCATTTCGTGCACTTGGAGCTCGTGTTCCTGGTTACAGGGCTGATTACGCTATTCATTATACAGATATAGATTTGGATGGAGTTATCAATGAGAATGAGATCGACCACCTTGTTTCCTATGCTATCCAATTTGGTTATACGCTCGATTAGCTTTACTTTCACACCCCGTACATAGAGAGATACCGAAATCAATGAAATAATTCCCTTCTACTACCATGATAAGAGATTAAACATGGTAAGCAATACTTTACAAGAGATTGTAAGAAGGTTGCTACTTTTTTCAGTCTTGTATTATCTCACATTAACAAATTGTGTAACCAGTGAATGTCTATGATTTTACTGTATTTTTTAGAGTTAACTTTAGACGAACCACAAACATTGGTGTGAGACTATCTTATCCAAGACTCGCACATTAGGTTCTTGGCTCCGGAATATATCATGTCATTTCTCTATGTATATTAAATTTATAATACAGTGCTATGGATGGCTATTTGAAAATTCTAATCTAATATATGGCTGGTTTGGTTGGCGAATCTAATCTATACCATTGTAAAAAGTTTGAAATATGCTTTAACATAATATCCATTTATCATATTCTTGAATCTAATTCTTTTTTGTAAATTTGAAGGACCATTACTCGTCATATATTTGGAATTTCGGATAAGTATGAAGAAATTACAATAGTGATATGAATATCGTGTTATTAGACAAATAAGAGTTGCAATTGGAATATGATTATAGTACTTTACTATCATAATTTATGAATCTCTTTAGGTGTCAACTACCAGAATAAAATCAATTAAAAAGTACAATCACATAACAAAAACACGACAACAATACAACTCGGACAATACACGAGCTTAACAAACTACTCCGTAATATAGAAGATGTTTTCAAATCTAATCTTGCAACCAAAAAAAAAAATTGACAAGGATTGTTTTTCTTTTCCTATAATATATCATTAAACATTCTATTATTGGTAGGCTTAGTGATCCCTTCCCCATAGTGGAGAACCAATACTACTGGTCCTAATTACCCTTATTATTCATCCTTTTTCTTTTGTCTATGAATAATTCAAACTCATTAACTTGATATACATTGACAAATACTCAAATGTACAACACCACTATACAAATGATACATTCTTTTAAAGAATAACATTTATCTTACACTCGGTGACTCGGGTGTATTTTTATTTTATTAAGGCTATTTTCTTGCTCAACCGTTTATTTTTGATAGAATATAAGACATATTCCTGACCCTCAACCATCAGTTTAAACTTTTTGAATTAGTCCATTAACATGGTATCAAGAGCCAGTGTGACTAAAAAGTCACGGGTTTGAATCTCATCCACCCCTCATTTCAAAGTAGAATATTAAACTGGATATGGTGGGGCTCATGCTACATCCACACTTGGCATGATAAAGTATAAAACATATTTCTGGACCTCAGAAGCTTAAACTTTTGGTTGAATTGGTCCATTAACAATTTCAACCTCACAAATAAAAAAATAAAAAATGGGCATGTTACAACTTACAAGTGATAGCGGTCACATTAGTTGTTTCATTGACTAAAAGTGAGAATAATGACAGTTATTTGTTCTGTTAACAAGTCTATATCTTTTAAAATACAAAATCCAAAAAAAAAAAAAACTGTAAAAACTACTCTTCTCCCGATTTTTTCGCCTTTCTTGCTCCTCCTATTTCCCTTCACGTTCTCATCAAATAAACAACATTTATTTAGGGGTAAAATAATCAACGACATTATAGCTGTAAATATTTTATTTTTGGTGGGGTTTTATCAATTTTTTACCCTGAAAAAAAAGTTGTACATTTTGGTTCTATATTTCATTTTCAACCAAAATTTTTTCACCTTATACATTTGTTTCAAGGAGCCAAGGAGGGTAACAAATATTAACTGCATTCGAATTTTCGCCATTTTTTTTTTTTTTTTTTTTTGTTGATTTCTGAATCTTTCATGTAAATTCTATAGGATAATTTCATTAGATAAGCATTGCATAATAAGATTTGGTTGAATTTATCAACTTGAAGTTAAAGTTTTGTCAATTTTTTTGTTTAAAAGGTCATGTTCTAAAATCCCATTTGAAAATGATTTTCATCTTTTAATCTTTCTAGGAATCTACCTGTATTTTTCTAAACATTCAAACAGCTGTGCAATGTACTGGATTGATTGGATATTTGGATTCCCATCATATAAAATTACAGTTTTTAAATTTTTTTTCCTTTTGACATGTTCAATTTTTTCTTTGTAATGCTTCATTCTGGCAAAGAAAACAAAGTCAATATTTTTTTTGACATCTTCATTGTTTTGGCTTCAGAGTATGCTAAAAATAACAAAAACAATCAACCAAATAAAGGTCTAAGTTATCTCCAACAAGCTGATTACGACAACAAGGGAACCCGAGATTATGATCATCGTATGCTAAAGAGTTGAAAGAAGGAAGGTGCAAAGGGTGGAAAGATGGTGGCAGGTGGGGATCACGACCTGCAGCAATGGAATGCACAAGGGTCCGATGCTCGCCACGAAAAAATATTTGTATCAGTTAGATTAAGGCCTCTCAATGAAAAGGAAATTCAAAGCAATGACTTTGCGGATTGGGAGAGCATCAACAGCACAACCATTTTGTTCAAGAATGGCCTTGGTGAACGGTCTACGAATCCGAATGCCTATAATTTTGGTAAGCAAATCGCCTTAAACTCTGAAGTTTCTGCTATTAATATCTGCTAGACCTGTTATAAGCAGGATTTATGCATGTTTTGGTAAGTACATTGCCTTTCTTTTGCTGTTTTGTCGTGTATTGAATATCGAAAAGTAGCCAAGAAAGCAAAGCTATTAATTATGATGATGTACCTTCATGTTTAGAATGTTTAGATTGATTTTTTGAATGAAGTTTTTCCTTCTGTTTTTGTGCTATACATTGACAGACAGAGTATTTGGTCATAACGACTCTACAAGGAAAGTTTACGAGGAAGCAGCCAAAGAAATTGCTCTCTCTGTTCTCAATGGCATTAACTGTGAGTAATGTTCTAAAATCTGATACAATTTGGTTGTGTTTATGGTGCTTAATTTCCGTGTTATTGTTTCAAAGTAGGTTTACTTTTTTTCGATTTGTCTGATCTAGCTAGCGTCTTTGCTTATGGACAAACAAGCAGTGGGAAGACCTTCACAATGAACGGAATTACACATTATGCTGTAGCAGATATCTATGATTACATAGAACAGGTATGAGAAACTCCAAGTTTATAGCCGTGATATGAGAATTCAGCACATCACAGCTATGCATAACACTAAATTCTCCCTCTATCCCAAGATGCCCCCTTATAAGTCCCCAAGATTGCTGAATATACCACTCTGATATAATTAAAACATACAGGCAGAAATAAAAAACATATTTGTGCATCTAAAATTTTAAGAACCAGTAATAGCCGGTCACTGAGACATTTTCTAACAAAATTATGTGTTTTTGGACAATGTAACAGCAAAAGGAGCGTGAATTTGTGTTGAAGTTCTCAGCCATTGAAATCTATAATGAACTTGTTAGGGACCTTCTAAGCACGGACACTAATCCTCTCCGACTTCTGGATGATCCTGAGGTTTGTATTAGATCAGTACTTTACAGACATATTTGAGATTTGTCATAAGAAATTAAACCACCTTAAATGTTCTGGTCGACTTTGGTTTAACAGAGAGGTACAGTTGTTGAGAAGTTAACCGAAGAAACTCTCCAAGATAAGAGCCATCTTCTAGAGCTCATTGCTGTATGTGAAGGTAGAGATGTGTGCAGAGTCAACAACAAATGTAGAGTGTTTAGTTGATGTCACAGAAACTAACTGATGTTTGGTTTTCATTACTCGTAGCTCAAAGACAGACGGGAGAGACTTCTCTGAATGAAGCCAGCTCTAGATCTCATCAAATCCTCAGACTGGTAAGCTCTTCAATTACATTAAAGAACTGAATTAGCTCAATCGCAAATGAAACTATTTTGGGCCATGATTTACTAATAACCTAATTGGAACTTTTGTAGACGATTGAAAGCTCTGCTCGTAGATTTGGTGGTGGAAATTCAAGTATTCTTGCCGCAAATGTGGTATGAAGTATTAGTTGATCTTTGCTCCTAACTCTATGTTTATAGTAGTATAAGGAATTGAAAAAGTAGTTGTTAACTTGACAATTTTGGCATGCAGAACTTTGTGGACCTTGCAGGAAGCGAGCGTACTTCTCAGACATTAGCAACTGGTGCAAGATTGAAAGAAGGTTCCCACATAAATCGAAGTTTGTTAACTCTTGGAAAAGTTATTCGCACATTAAGGTTTGTTTGTTAACCTCATTTAAGTCTTGGAAAAAATATTACAGTATTTATAAGAACGTGAAGTCTTAAGGCATTACTATAACTTGATTACAGCAAGGGAAAGAATGGGCACATTCCTTATCGAGACTCCAAGTTAACACGTATACTACAAAACTCTTTAGGAGGAAATGCAAGAACTGCCATTATATGTACCATGAGCCCTGCTCACAGTCATCTAGAACAATCAAGAAACACCCTCTTATTTGCAAGTTGTGCAAAAGAAGTTAGCACCAATGCACAGGTTAATGTGGTAATGTCTGACAAAGCATTGGTGAAGCAGCTAAGGAAAGAATTGGCCCAAATTAGAGAGCGATTTGAAGAATATGCCCATGGTTTCTTCCAAGGGCGATGTTGCAGCTGCTCTGAGAGAGAAAGAAATTCAGATAGAAAAGGTGTAAACATATTTTCAATTGTATTTAAGTTGTGTTTATATGTCTGCATATGTTTATCTTATATTTGTAAAAATCTGGGTAACACAGATGGACAAAGAAATAAAAGAACTCAGTAGACAACGTGACCTTGCTCAAACAAAGGTGGAAGAGCTGCTACAGTCAAGCAAAAAGGAGGTTTCAAAACCACAGGATGATGAATATGACCATCATAGAATTGATTCACGGGATAAATTATCATGGTTTGACGATACATCAGAAATATCTGACGGATCAGATTACCGGCGTCTTGATGCAGACCTGGCAACTTCTGAATCCTTTCAGTATCTTGATCAACAGGACAATTTTGACCTTAGCACTCAACGGTCTGATCTTCTAGAAAACATTTACCTTCTGCCAAATGAATCCTCACTGCAACCACTGGACGACACCACACTAGATTTCACTCCTGTTGATCTGTCACTAAGCTGGGGGGAAATGGGCAGCACTGGCAACATCAGAAGAAGAATCGATGAAGACGATGAAGATAACTGCAAGGAGGTTCGTTGTATTGAAGTTGAAGAAAGAAGCATTAGCAAGAATTCTGAATCATCAGTTCCTGTAATGATTTCTCCTCGAGAGAAAGAAATTCAGGAAGAGGGTATCGTAAAAGATGTGCATGAAAGAGAGCATACGATATCAGATGAAATAGAGAGTGAAGAGGAGAAAGAAAATGAAAATGAAAAAGAAAGATTTAATGTCAAAGAAAAGAAGTATGCCATATCAGCTGGAAAGAATGAAGATAATGAGACACCACATTCTGCTGCTGAGTATGATGCACCAGTGACTGAAAAGAATGAAGAAAAGGAGTCGCATCACTGTGATTCTGAACACGATCAATTGGTAAAAAGGATCAAGGAACTCCAAAGGACTATTGACATGCTTGTTAACCACAATCCCTTGGGAAATTTCTCTCCTTGTTCCATCGACTCAGAGAGATTGAGCAACAAAGGGTCGAGCTTCAGCAGAAGCAGAAGCTGCAAGGCAATTCTTACATCAAACCCCGCCTCATCTATCATTTTCGATAAGGTAGTCCTCCATTCTAGGGACTTATCATTTGCTGGATTTGGTGAAGAGATAAGCTCGGAAAGACCAAAGGGCTTGCCTCGGGATCAGATCACATTCCTACGGGTAATGGAAAGCCTTCGAGATTTGGCCTCCCTATACCTTCTATAAGGAATGCAATAATGAACGAAATGGAACGGGATGCTAAGAACTCAGATGTCAGTGATGCTTCCAGCTTTTACAGCTCTGCTGTAGAAACAAATGGAAATGCCGAACATGAGTCTGGCAAGCAAATGGGATATGAGATGGTCAGTAATTTAGTATGTCCTGTTTTGCATTGATTTTGGTTATGATTCACAGTAACATGGTAGGACATGAATTTCACACCCAAATTTTACAATTGCGAATTTCCATTTCCATGAATTAGTGAACCGAAGTTCTTTAAATACTGTCCCTTTTACCAATCTTTTTCAACTAGTCAGTGTTCAGGAATTGCATCATTTGCAAAATTATTGGTAGATGTAAAATATTCAAGTGGACAGATAAAAATGTAGGACATAAAAAAAGGGAGATATGAACACACAAGGGAATTGATATACTTGCTTTTTGCAGGATGGTAACAAAGTTGAGGAGGAAAACGAACCAAAGGACAGTGAATCTAGTGAAAGTGCAAGAGATGTTTCTTCATATGTGATGAGGGTAAGGGATTCCATGTCAGAAGGAGCGATGAGCACTGCACAATCCCCAGCAAACTGGTTCGAAGAATTTGAGAGTCTACGGTTCAAGATAATTGAACTTTGGCATGCTTGCCATATACCATTAGTCCACAGAACCTATTTTTACTTGCTGTTCAAGGGTGATACATCTGATAAGATTTACTTAGAGGTAGAACTCCGAAGGCTGTCTTTCATCAAAAACAGGTTTGATCAAGGCCAGAAGATTGTTGTGGATGGTGAAGTTTCTACACCATCTTCAAGGTATATCTTATAACTTGTACACTAGCAAGAATTACTAATGCCTTTTTTTAAGCCAAGACCATATTTTATATTTAGATATTTTACGAAATTATCTGCAAAACTCAAATTTTTTCGGTTGGTTATAATCTGTATTATGAGTATAGTTGAAATTTCCAGCTTTTGATCAGTTATGCATTGTGTACATTAGAATGCATCATTACCCTTAAAGCCTAATCTTGCTACTCTTTATTTCATAACACAGCATGAGGGCATTGAATCAAGAAAGGGAGATGTTAATGAGGCAAATGTACAAGAAAATTCCAGTACAAGAGAGGGAGTCAATCTTCGAGCAGTGGGGGATCACAATGAACAGCAAGCAGAGGAGACTGCAACTAGCTCGCCGCCTTTGGACAGACACCAAAGACATGCAACACATCAGAGAAAGTGCAACACTTGTGGCTAAGCTGGTTGGTTTCGTAGATGAAGGTCAAGTGCCTAAGGAGATGTTTGTTGGTCCAAGTATCACTACTAAAAGCATAAACCGAAGATCTTATAGCTGGAAATCAAGCATGTCGAGGGTATCCTAATGCTTTTGACATGTAAGTGTATAGATTATAATCTCACTCTTTTACAATAACAAACTTTGGTATTAATTACATTACTAATCTAATTTTTTCCTTCTGATTGTTAAACTTTCGGGTGTTGGAAAACAGCAACTTTAACTTCTGACTTCTGTGTTTATTCCTCATAAAGATATGTGTAATTGACTCATAAATAACTTATGGATTGCCTTACGCACTATCCCCCTCTATAATTTTGGGTACCATGGTAATATTTTTTTTTCCCCCGATATTTATAAATTGTTTCAATTCAAAAAAATTAATTCTTATGTAGAATCTTTGAGAATTTTTCTTAAAATAATTTATTGATGGTCCTATAAGAGAGTGAGATAATACAATTTCCAAAGGCCTACATGAAAGGAGACAAGAGTTGATCACAAAATTTCAACCAAACAGTTGAACTTATGGTGTTTGAAAAATCAAATTACTTTGCGTCACAACCAGAAGCAAATTTTACTATGAAAAATGACCCAAGCTGGTTTAGCAACAAATTGACATAGCATCATCAAGTACTGCCAACAAAAATATACGTACAAAGACAACCAAAAGAGGAGAGATATTTACAGATAAACTGAAATTTAAGATTGGAGGACAGCACCTTCAGTGATCTTCCACCCAGAATCAGAATAAGACAGTTCATATCTTGTTGTGTAAGTTTCTGCTGTAAGAATCATTGTGCTCAGGTTGGTAGCATCAGTTAAATTCGCCGTCTCTTCAAGAGTAGCTTCTACTGTTGCCCGTTTACCATCAAGGGATACTGTCACACTATCGTAATCACATTCAATAGGGAGTATTCCCAAAACCAACCACGCTCTGCAACTTCCTTTGCACGATCAGACCAAATTTTAAGCATGTTGCCATCCAAAACCTGATAGTTGTTCCTTAGTGTTAGTAGTTAGAGAATAATTTACTAAATGATTCTAATAGTGTTATCCACAAAAACAAGGGAAGGCTTAGACTAACTCTGGCAACGTCTCAAGGCTATGATTTGGTCCAAAGCCTGCGATTTAACACTCTGCCATCTTCTCACCAGAACCTCTGCAAGTCTTGCATCCATTTTTGGTATTTTCTTTTCACTATTTTCATTCATTGCGAGGCCTGCAAATATTTTAATGAATTGTAATTACAGAATAAAGCATATATGCGCAACCTGATGCTGGGACTATATAATTAATAGACATTGCAGTCCACATTTATCACAATTCAGAGTAATAGCCTATAGATCTGACATGTAATTTTGTCATTTGACAAACATGAGTAGGACATTAATTCTGTGATGATGCACTCATAATAGAATGGATGGAGTATATTAAAGCCTTAAAGGTACTCAAATGAGGTGAAGAATAGAGGTTTTTTAAAAGGTCATACCCACATTGGACACATCAGAAGTCACAGATGAAGTTACTGAGCCAACATGCTTGGGCAGAATAGCAGAACCAGTTTTAGCAGGCCAGAGTTTCATGCCAGCCAAAGTCGTCAACCCAATCACCACACCAGCACACATAACCTTCACACCTACATCTTTTATCTTCTCAGTAATCAATTCTTGTTCATGATATTCTTCAGCAAGATGTTTACTGGCCAACTCAGCGTAATTTGAAGTATTATCAAAACCAAGCCCCACCTCCGCCAATGCATCCTCATATCCAAAGCCATTAACCGCAACATCCTCTTGTCGGGTTATGTGTTCTTCTCCAGAACTAGGAGGAAACACCTTCTGCAATGCCTGTATGACACTAGTGGTAACGTTACCGATTACTGCACTAGCTCCAGCTCCTATCTTCACTATTGCTGCAGCAGCAGCTAATGAGGAGCCACTCCCTCCTTCCAGCCGCTCTAAATACCTCAGAACAATAGGATCATCATAATAATCCCCCAGTCTGAATTGCACATCTTTTGTCTCCCTAAATCTGGTGAAAACCACCTCCATGAGCCAGGTTTCCAATAGTTTACAGAGTCCTGGGAGCATATCACTATCCTCATCATTCCTTGAATTTTCCAGCACAAATTCCACAACTGATGGATCTCTAAAGGGCGAGTTTTCAATGTCCAGACCCAACCATGTCCGACACTGATCAAGGTCTCCAACCAACAGAGAACAAAGACCCCTCTCCAATGCAAAATCTTTCTCACGATTTTCTTGAGTAGCATATAAAGGAATGGAATCTCCTATGGGCACCAACTTGGTTTGCTGAAGTTGACGAAACAAGTCATCAGCATCTTGAATGAGATGAGGCTTCTTGCTAATGAAAGCTTGAGCAACAAGTGCAAGAGCTACTCCATAAGCTTCAAAGCTTTCAGCTGGAATATTTTTTGGCGTGGCAGTGAAAAGATCAACCTGAGACAAAAGAAAGCAAATAAATTTATTTCTAAATTGGAATGAGGAGGAGAGGGGGCATCCTCCTAATTTCAGGAAAAGATTCCATGCAAGGGTGTCGAGTGGTGGGGAGTCCTGACTTCAGAGAGGGAATGATGTGTGCGCAGCCCTTATTCTCAAAACCAAAATTTCTTCTATCCAAGTAATGTCCAACAGTATTCAACTGTATTTTTCTGAAACTATTAAAATGTATCTGAGGTTTTGCTAAACTTGTAGGGGTAAAGGAGGGGGTGAAAGGTAACCTATGAAAGTCAAAAATATGGACTTGACCAATGAAGAGCTGTTGCAACCAGTCCAATAGCTAATTGACCTTCTTGCAAACAATTGGATTTCTTGCATTTTAGAGCATCGGCCACTATTTCAACTTGGTTCCAACATGGAACTTGATTTTACCTAACTCTCTTCCTCAATTATACTATAAAATCAAAAGGTTGGACCAATCAAAAGGTGTTCGAACCTCCTTGTCCATATTTGAGGTTGAGGTGATGGAGTAGTGGCATCGCTCCCACCTTGTATCCCTGAGGTCTAGGGATCACACCTCATGGGACTCATTTGAGGGATTTTCCTTATCTCCCCCCTCAAATGAGCCCCTTCTTAAATCACCTGCCCTTGTGGCTCTCTAAACACCAAAAAAAAAAAAAAAAAAAAAAAAAAAAAAAAAAAAAAAAAACCAAGCTGATTGGCCTTCTACATTCTTGCTGTGAAGGTCTAGTGAACATTATTCGCATATAAACCATTCTCCTATCTCTTTATTACTTGCACTTCCAAAATAAGCACCAAGGAAAAATATAGAAAGAAAAATTACAATTTACAATATGAAAGCCATGATTTACACAATACATAGTGAAAAACAGGCAAATGCTGAACTTACCTGCTCAGCTGCTGTCATATGCAAAAAGGCTTCATTCATGAAATCCTCACGAGTGAAACCTCCAGCTATAGCTGCAGCACCACCTCCTCCAACAGACCATAAAATATTGCGCACACCGTGCAGACCTTCATCTCTTTTCTTCCGAAATTCATCAGTGAGAGGCAAAGCCAAGAGCTCCAAAACATAACGAGGTTTAAGCTCCTCCAATGTCTCATCAATCTGTGCTTGTAAATCTGGTGCAAGACTACTTGAACCTTCCTCCTACACAACAAGAATATCAGAGTTCCAAGGTAGGGCCTCCAAGTTTTGGCGTATTTATAATTAAACACACAATCCAATCCAAAATTTAGTGGCCCAATGCTTTATTATTACCCAAAGTCAGGTTATAAGTGGAGAAATGAATAACACTCAGATTTACTCTATCTTAGGAAAAGATTATGATTGATAATCCCAATCCTAGAATTAGCTTTTCATTCTTAGTGACTTCCTCAAGCCGCCTCATTATGCATTCACTACAAATATAATCAAATGGAATATGGGATTTTTGGAGTCTTAAAAAGAATATTTAATTCTCTTACATCATAGCCAACTAATTACTGAGTCTGTTACCTGTAAGAGTTTTAGAGCACGTTCCAGGGCCTCACAGCCATAGACATAATCAGGAGGAGACAATGACATTGCATCCCTTGAGAAGTCAACAAAAGCAAGGGCCATTGCTAACACAATATCATGCTTGAAGGGTTTGGATAGTCTCTCTTTCAGCAACACATCTCCAATTCTAAGGACTAGTTCGGACTCCCCGGCCTCTTGCAGAATACACAGTGCACCAGGAACCTAAAGCACCAAAACCCACAAATCAAATGAGATAATCACACATGTAGTGCCCTTTAATATGAAAATTCTTTCAACATGTGGTAACATATACATTTTCCATTATCGATTCCCAATATACTGAGAAATGCCAATGAGTTTACAAAAGCCAATGTGTTTTTTGAGGAATTTTCATTAAATTTCATCTTCAAGCTACCCAAGACCATGTGTAATATGATATCCTTTCCCCAAATATAGTGTTGCCCACATATCAACACTTCTAACTACATTTCTACATAGTCGAAACCTAATGAAGCTCGTGACATAGATAGCACAGTACTACCAATTAACTGTCCATTTCAATAAGCAAAAGAACAACCAAAAATTTACAAAATTTAAAATGAGGGCACATATATAAAAAAAATAAAAACTTGCCTTGTCGAAAGGGACATCAAAGAGGGTAGTCTCTTCAAATGAATCAGAAAGGCCTGAATTATATTCTCTTCTAGCACTGGGGTTAGAAAGAGTGTCACAAGCAGCTTGAAGGATTTGTCTTCGGGCAATAAGAGTATCTTGGGTGAACCCATATTGCGGGGGCTTCGAAACCTTTCCCTCATAAGCTCTCCTTATCCCATCTCCCAGAAAATGGGTTTCCGCTCCCAACACCTGAAAGGAAAGAAGGATGATAAAGTTCAAATGTACAAAATTTGAAGTTGGGCATTCTGAATTTCAGCTCAAAATTAAGAATTCCACTCTAAAAATGTGTCAAAAATTAAAAAAAAAAAAGTGCAAATTGCAGAGCTAAATCTGTCATATTCAATTCAAAAATAAGAACAATACAATAATTAGTTAAGCACATTTTCAATTAAAAATTAAATATTTCAACCAAAATAATCAGTAAAAAAAAAAGTGGGTATTCTGAATTCCAACCCAAAAACAAAAATTGCAAATGTGGGTAATCTCAATTCAATCTCAAATTTCTTTAATTTTCAACTCAAAACTAGTAATCACAAAGGTAGATTATCACAATTTCAACCCAAAACTAAGAATCACAAAGTTAGGCAAATCACATTATCAACTCAAAATCAAAAAATTACAAAGCTGGGTAAATCTCATGATAACCCCAAAATCATAAATCCACACAATATGGGTAATCACAATTTCAACTCAAAATCACAAAATCATCAATAAAAAACCTGGGTATACATTCATTCATAATACAAACACAAAGATGAGAATCTTATACAATACCTGATAAAAATTAAGGGGAATGGAGATATTGCGGTCAGGAGGAGAGAGAGAAGGAGGAATAGAAGTTGGGGTAGAAGAAGAAGATGAAGTGGAAGTATCAGAAATTGAAGTGGGCAAGAATTGAAAGTCGGAGAGTAAGCGGTCAGCCCATTTACTGCCGGGAAATGACGTCGATGCGCCGGAGTTTGTGGCGGCGCTTGCGGCGGTGACGGTGGTGGAGCGGTGAAGGAAGTCTTTTCTTGAAGAAGAAGAAGAAGAAGAAGAAGAGGAGAGAGGTGGTCGGAGAGTGGGGTAGCAGAGATTGTAGCCCAAATGAGTGAGGGCTTCCATTGTTGTTTGTTTGCTGAATTGTGATTGTAAAGATTGTAGTGTATTTAAATGTGTGTTTTTTTGTTTGTTAAACCCTCTCAAAAATCTTTTCTTTAAAAACTCCACAATTCTCTAGATATGAGTTTCTTTTTTTGAAGAGGCTTGTTTGGTATAGTTAATGGTAGTGGGTAAAATTTTGTGGTTGAATAGCGAGTATCTATCAGAGTAGCGCGTAATTGTCAACTGTTATAGAGTACAAGGTTAGTTGTCAAATTATTGGTTGATAGTATTAGTGCTCAACAAAAGTTAGTTGTTAGAATATTGAAATACTTTTTTTAAAAAAATATACTCCCTCCGTTAATTTTTATTTGCAACTTTGGAGAACTTTACGGTTGACGAGGCAAAATTTGATAATGGTGATTAATGTATTATAGGGGTATGTAATTAAGGTGGAGAGAGAATGTTTGGATAATTAATTAACCACCCACTGTCACCACCAAGACCGGCCAACACCACCACCACCGCAACAAACCCCACGAAAGCACCACCACCCTCACGAAATCACCACCGTACCACCCACAAAAACCCAGGCCACCACCTCCAAACAACCCCACGAAATCCAAAACCCACCCACCAGAACCCAAATCTACGACTACCCACCAAAACCCAAATCCACGACCACCCACCAAACAAATCCACGACCACCCACCAAAACCCATCAACGGAACCACGAAAACCAACCCACCAGAAACTAAACCCCCAACTCGAACCCAAAACCACGACCCACACCGCCTTCACCACCACCACCTCCAAACAACCCCACGAAATCGACCTCTACGAAACCCACCACCACCTCAAACAACCCCCGTACCAGCCACAAAAACCCAGGCCACGATCTCCAAACAACCCCACGAAATTGACCTCTACGAAACCCACCACCACCTCCAAACAACCCCCGTACCACCCACTAAAACCCAGGCCACCACCTCCAAATAATTCCCACGAAATTGACCTCTACGAAACCCACCACCACCCCCACGAAATCACCACTGTACCACCCACAAAAACCCAGGCCACCACCTCCAAACAACGCCATGAATTCAACCTCTACGAAACCCACCACCACCCCCACGAAATCCACGCCCACAAACTCCCAAAAATCCAGCGAAATTGTTGAAGTTGAAGAGAGAGAAAGAAGATTTGTAAAAAAATCAAAGGGATAATGAGATTGAAAGAGGAGAGAGAAAATATGGGGGAAGATGAAGATGAATGAAGATGGTTTTGGGTTTCTTGAATTGAAGATGAAGAGTTGATGAATTAGATTAGGTTGGTTGGGGTGAAAATTGGGTGAGAATTAGTGATTAATAAAATCTGATTATAGTTAGTAAATTGTGTTTTAATTTTTTAAATGAGGGTAAAATTGACATTTGACTAGTTTTTTTTTTACTAAAAGAGGAAAGAAAATAGAAAGTTGCAAATAATTTTTAGCAGACTAAAATGGCAAAAGTTGCAAATAAAAATTAACGGAAGGAGTATATATATATATAAAGAGCTAAAATTGGAAAAAAAAAAATACAAATTACAATAATTTGTGCGTGATTTTGTCATAAATTAATTAATAACAAATAAGGAAAGATATTAAATGCTTAATTATTCTTAGCCCTAAGGGTTACATATAGCATTACCCTTAAAAAATCAATAAAAAAAAAAACCATATACGGACTATAATTTTTATTATCAAACATTACTTTTAAACGTTAATACATTTAACGTTTGAAAAACGCTACCTCTACCACTATTCACTACCTAAATAATTGCATTGTCGTACACTAACTTTTGCCTAAAACGCTATCATCATATATGGCCTAATTTTCGAAGATTTAGAGCAAATCAAAGAGCCGGGTTGGTCCAAATTTTTAGGCTTTTTTTAGGGTTGGATGCTTGCCTGTTTATTCGGCATAGTTCGATATTTAAACAAAAGGAAAGTTAACTTGAAATTTAAGGGTTTAGGTCTATTGCAAGAGATATATTTGCTACCTTAAAAAGCCAAATAGATTATTCTACCATAACAAGTCCATAATTTCTTTCATATTTAGATTATGACTAACCTAGTAACGAAGTCTTGGAAGCTTTTTGAAAAGAGAGAGAGAGAGAGAGAGAGAGAGAGAGAGAGAAAAAAAAAAAAAAAAAGGGTAGTAACAAGCTTCACTCTTGAATGCAAAATCTGTTTAAGCATTGGAAGTTATCTTCTTGCATGATATACGTACAAACTATGAATTTACACAAGCTTACTATTTTAATAAGAATTCAAATTTATGCAAATTACTTTGTAGTGTGCTTCATTTATTATTAATATCAAATTGAATACACTTTTGCAAAAAAAACATGTTGTCAACTAATAACATTGCGAATCATAGTTAAAGAGAGAGGTAGAGTACACATTTTGTCATGCTAACTGCTAAGTTACTAATTTAATACGGAGTAGTAGTTTGTGAAAATATTGATTTGATCAAATTTGGAAATATACTGTATACTAAATAGTATAAATATTTCACATAACAATACGAAAAGTCTATAACATTGTTGAAATTCTAAATAAAAGTCTGTAGCATTCTTGCAAATCAAATATGACTTACATTCACAAATAACTCTCAACTTCACTTAACTTTAAATACACCAAACTTAAAAATCTATTAGTCATAACAAAGTTTTTCGACTATTTATTTGTAAGTCTTAAATGGGTACATATTTATTATTATAAAGTTTTTAATATACTTCTCATGCTATTGAATCTGACGATGATACTTAGTAGAGCATGCACAAAAGTCATCATTTCTGCAACAAGAATTAAAAATGACATGTGTTAGAAATAATTGATTTTAATTAGATCAAATAATAAGACAAAATAGACGTATAAATAATAAAGGGTGAGGATTATACTTCAAAGCATATTAGTTACACTTGAATTCGAAGGGCTCCGCGGCAGTTTGAGATATCATCAATTGTTGCTCATCTAATTCTTTCTGTGATACAAGAAAAGTACAAACAAGTATGGAGTAACACGTTACATATATTTCCTAAAAAAAAAAGTTACATATATAATGGTCATTCAGTTACAAATATATATGTAGGTCAAATCATTTACTAAACTTCAATCCATAGTCATTTATAAATACATGGCATTTTAAAATTTTGAAATTAGTAATGGTTGATGAGTTTACAATAAACTAGCCTTTTGGCCCATGCAATGCACGGATTATTTACAGAAAATTGCATTGAAAGATGAGTGACGAAATATCAATAAGTCATTATAGATTTACAGGTATAATGTGTAATCGAATATATGATTAAAGAAATTAAATTGTTGGAATTTTAATTGAAAATAAGGCTTAAATAAAGGAGGTGGAGGGGCTAAAATTAAAGAGAGAAAAGGAAAAGGTTGGATTGAAGAGGGGAGATGAAGATGAAGTGTGCATGGAAGATGAGGTAAGTTTAATGAAAGAGTTACCAAAAAACTTAAAAACATTAATAATGTAAGAAGACATGTGGCACTTGGGTTAGAGAATAAGATAGAGAAGTGTAATGGGATGGGAACATGTGTTTTTCTGGTTAGAGTTTTTAAATACTTATAAGTATAGATATAAAATAACCTAAAAAGACAAAAGGAGGGTACGTAACAATTCATAAGTTTTGTAGTTTTGATCATACAAGGTAAGAGTGACTTTTAGATACGTACCTTGCGTTTGCGAATGTCTTGAAGGGTTTTCTGTAAACTTTGTTTCATCTCCATAATTTTTTCAATGCTAGTCACAGTTTTTGGATTCTCCCAGTAACTGCATTTAAATTTTGACTCAAAACAAATAAATCTTTGAAAATTCTGACTAATTATATGCTTGATTTAAGTAGTATACACTGGAATAAATTTATAAATTGACAATATATATACACATAGTAACTATATAATACCTCTTCTTTAGTTTGAGATCAGCAAGTTTCTTTTTTTTTTTCTCAATTAATTTTTGTCCCAAATCCTGTTTCATGACATCAAAATATATATATCAAGTTAACTCAAGATTTAATCGATTAAAAGATTAGAGAAGTAAATTAAACAAGAAAGGAAGATGTACTAACCTCCACTGTCTTGACTTTCCTGAAATTAATTAAAAAATTATATATTATCATCAATATATTATCATCAATTTCTCTCTCATCAATATAAATTAAATAAATAATTAATACAAGTATATATATTCTTGTGTGTTTGTGTATGTGCTCTAAAACTGAAATTACTATTAATATGTAATTGTGTGTGTGTTTTGTTTGGTAAGGTATTTTGTTGGAGATTGGAAAATGGCCCTATTTACCTCTTAACCCCAACTTATAAAACACTTTATACACGTACAATTTAATTTTAAATGTTTTGTTATATAATTATTACTGCAATGTCCACTTCTTCAATCTATCCGAAAACAAGTACTTTTTTTTTTGAGACAACGAAAACAAGTACTTAATGAACAAGAATCGAACCCTAAGATAGGCTCACAGTAAGGGGAAGAGAGAAGCAACAATAATCAATGCTCCAATTTTGTTGATTCTTTTTACATGTATGGGCTTTGAATATGGTATGACAATAGTAATATACTACATTTGCATGAGTGCTTGCATTACGCTTTTTATTTGTTTAAAAAGAATAAGTACACAAGAAAGTAGGAAACTCTTCTCTCAAGACTGCAGTCATGCATTGTAACGTCGTAGAAAAAGAGAAGTATAAAGTATGAAGTGTATCATTTGAATCTAGGACAAAGAATCATACCATGCCTCAGAAAGGGTTTGTACATCTACAGTGTATCCTTCTTTTTGATAAGTAGTCTTGATTGTCTAATTACCACAAATGAAAAAATAACATATAATAATAATATATAATGCTCTCATAAAGCTTAAAGAAAAAGAAAACCAGTTATTATTTACTTACCTATAACAAAAAAAAAGGTGAATTAAATCATCTTAATTAGAAAAGTAAATAAAAATTCTTGATAAATTAATTGTACAATAACATCGTAAATAGAAGTTAAATTATCATTTGGGCTTATTCATCAATGAAATTTAGATATTTACCTGAAGGTTGTCAAGTCTCCTGAAAAGTATAATAAACAAATTTACGTAAGTGTATAACAAATTAATGGAAAGATGTAAAACAAAAGATATAGAGGAATTACAAAGTAAAACACTAACCTCTTTTCTCTATCACCATAAGGAATCATAGAAAACCTCATCATATTCACAAAATTACTGAAATTCAAAGACTAGAATAAAAGTTATTGTAATACAAAGGGTATAGAGAAGAATTTGTTCTATTAATACGTCGTAGATTCAAATAGAATTCAATAAATTTTGCATGTAAATAAAATATATTTTCTAATTGCAAAATGAACGGCTATCATTCAAAGAACTATCCGAATTCACGAGACTTTTCTTTATAAGAAAAATTACCAACTTTTTGCTTAGTTGAATGTCTTTGGATATAAATCTTGCTTGTTGTGTTAATTAAGCTATAATATTCTTAAAGGCAAATAAGGAACAAAACTAATCTCCTAAAAGCTTAAATTGTAATAATCTGGCTAATTTTCCTTTTATTTTTTCATGTATGTTTTTTTAAGTACCGGTGTTTCTCATAGCGCGCCTGCTACATGTTTACTCATCATTTAATTAAATCTTATAAAATCGAAATTTAAGAACATTCATGGCTTCCAAAAATAAATATCAAATCATTTTATTATTGTTTCGATAATCCACAATTATATGAATATTTTTTAAGTATGTAACCGTGATAAATTTTATGATATGATACAAAAAAAAATTAAAAATTGATTGCATCTAAATCAAATATATAGCGTATTTCATAAATTTAAATTGATGAACGACTTTAATTCCAAGAACTATTCAAATTCTAAGACTTTCCTCAATAAAATAAAATACTTTATGCGTAGTTGAATAACAAATGTATGTTGTCAAAAAAAAATAATAAAAAAAGAATAACAAATGTATATTTATAAAAGTATGTGTAAAATAACAAAATAAAACCCTAGTTGGACGCTTGTAACATCTCGCGTTTGTTTAATTGTTCTTCCTTACATCACCGGTGTTGTTGATCTATCCTTTTAAGACTTATAACTATTGGTCTTTTTAACAGTGCACCAATTACACGATTACTCTCCACATCAATTAAGATCTTACATATATTTTTGGATTTTAAGAACGCGCATGGTGACCATTTTAAAATATATATATATATATATATATATATTATATATATATATATATATATATATATATATTATATATATATATATATATATATATATAATATATATATTATATATATATATCTATTGATGTTCTATTGTTTCAATCTTCAATTCATATCAAATTGTATCTCACTATATTTTAAGTATTAAATGTTAATATATATTATGAATGAAATGATACATACAATGCAAATAGATAAAGATTTGCTTGCCTATTTTTTCCCGTATGAAGACTAGGGATGCCGGTAGGAGAAACTCCAAGGAAAAAAACATCAGTTTCAGTAAGAAAACTCATTTCTTCAACTTTCTTTTCCACGATTGATTTATTCTGCAAGTAGTATTGTTCTCTTGATAGCTCCCCATTCAACTTCTCCAACTGCATCTTTGGTCTCACCATTTTTCTCTAAACTTCTTGATCACGCTTTTTTTTTTTTGGTAAGAAGAATTTATTATAAATTTTTATTGGAAGTAAGGATTTAAGTGATTTCAAGACTTAATATTAGATTAAAATGAAATTATGGAAGTAATATCGAATCACAGTGATGTGGATCAATTCAAGATTTTGGACATATGTAAATTGTACTTAATTTTTGGTAGAAAATCCAAACTGATACACATTACTTTTTGTGTTTTTGATATGTAATTCTTTTACTTAGGCCCCGTTCACTTCACCTTATTTTTGCTGAATTGAAATTATTTTTACTTAATTGAAATTAATTTTACTGAACTGAAATTATTTTTATTGAACTGAATTATTTTTTACTAATTTTACTGAACTGAAATTATTTGTTACTTATTTTCTGTTATATTTCTTCTTTAAAGTTACTGATCTTTACTGAACTTAACTTATCTAATCTAAACTGAACTTATTTTTGCTGAACTGAAATTATTTTTACTGAACTAAAATTATTTTTGCTGAATATTATTTTTGTAAGGTGAAATGACAGGGCCTTATACACTATTCATATACTCCAGTTTGACTAATTTAATTATTTATGGTAAACTTAAATATAATGCAAAATCTTATTAGATTTGCTTTAAATTATCATTTCATATTATCAAATTTTTATATAACTTTTACATACTGAAAATTGAAGATATTATTGCTTGAAATAATTAAGTAGTATC
Source organism: Chenopodium quinoa (assembly GCF_001683475.1). Lineage (NCBI taxonomy): Eukaryota > Viridiplantae > Streptophyta > Magnoliopsida > Caryophyllales > Amaranthaceae > Chenopodium > Chenopodium quinoa. The sequence continues at coordinate 3,695,345 of NW_018745080.1, read as the reverse complement.
GTGAAATGAGAAATTAGCACTTTATTTATTTATTTATTATTTTTTTATTTTTTACGTTGTTGATAATTAGCAATTGTGTTCAATGATTATATATTAATTTGGCATGTGACCTCACAGTTGTTGTTTTTTTTTTTTTGATGCAAACAAGGGGCTAAGCCCCGCATGTGACCTCATGTTAATGTGCATGAAACACATATTTGAGTTCTTTTGAAAAAAAAAAGGTTAGTAATTCCTTGACAACCATTATAAGTGTCATCATCATTGGAGTTTGTATTTTTAATTATTTTAGGGTCAATAATCAACATTTATGTTTTAGATATATCACTTTTAAAAACACGGATTTTTAGGTCGTTTTTGGAGATGCAAAGAGATTGAGAGGGAAAAAAAAGAGGACCCGTGTAATATGAGAAAGATAAAGATAATTTATTAACTAAAACTAAAGAAATGATAAATTTGATTTGAAAGTTCCTTAGTTAAAAAGTGATGCTTCTAATGAAATAGATAAAGTATTTATGTTTAGATTTCTTTTCCATTAAATTATCCCTACTTTAAAGGATATATATAAATTTGATATAATAATAATAATAAAAAAAAAAAAAAAGAAAGCCATAAAAGGTTCATGAAAACAAGACAATATTAAGCTTAGGAAGTTAAACAAAATTGAGGAGTAAATTGGATCAATAAAAAATTCAAAGAGTAAAAAGGGATAGGTTGTTTAGAAGGTTGTGCATGTTCATCTATGTGCCAAAAATGAACATTATACAAAACATAATAAACACAAGGGTTAATAAAAAATTCAAAATTATCAATGTTAAGTTAAATAAATTTGAACAATAATAATTATTGAATAACCATCAATCAAATTCTGATTTATCCCAAATTTTCTATTCAACTTTTGGAAGGTTGTTAAGGCTCTTATTCAAATTTTTATTAGTCGCATTTCATCGTAAAAAATGAACATTTATAAGAACAAAATGAACATAGTGCTCAATTCATAATTATGACCATGAAGTTAAATAGATATGAGCTGTTTCTAAGACCTCCATCCTTCATTATTTATTTATTTATTTATTTTGGAGAGAACCATCCTTCATTTTTTTTTGATGGAAATATAGTTGCCTGTGTTATTAAGTTATTTCCAATTCCGTCAAGTGGTGAAGCTTTGGGGAAAGGAACTCAAAGTAACATGTTCCACATTACAACCAGTGTCCCTTCTTGCAGCAATATGGGCAACAGTATTACAATTACGCTTAACATAAGAAAAAGAACAGGTATCAAAATATAAACTATCTTTCCGTATATCATCAAATATAATATAAACCATCCTTCATTATTAGATTATCCCTAATTGTGTTTTTTTTTCCTCCTAACTAAAAATCTTAGTACCAATTTGACTTTTTTTACATCTTACTTTCACATAAAAAATCCCATCTGATGACAACCATCGATTAAAAAACGAACGATCAAGATCTCTTCTAATCCTCATATATAAATAATCCCTTAATTTCCCCAATTTTTCCCCAAAAAAATACAATTAAACAAGTAAAACTTCTGAATTTCGACAACCCTAATTCATCTTTCTCTCTCCTCGCTTCACTCACCAACTTCAATGGAGGTCGACAAAGCTCAGGAGCAACCATGTCCGCCGGAGGAGAAGCTCGACTCTCTCTCCATTACCACCGCCGCCGCAGAACCATCCTCTGCCACCGGGTAAACCACTGTACTTTTGCTTCATCTTCTCTCTCTTCATTTGAATTCATTTTAATGGGGTTTTCTTGATTTGGATGAAATAGGATGACATTGGAGGAACGATTTGAGATCATTAAGAGTGTTGGGGAAGAATGTATTCAAGAATCTGAGCTGATGTTGCTGCTTTCGAAGAAACCTGAGCCTATTTGCTATGATGGGTTTGAACCTTCTGGTCATATGCATATTGCCCAGGTTTGATTCTAATTTTATTGTTTTGTTTTCCAAATTTAGTGTTTTTATTTTGTTTTGTAGCTGGGAATTACTGTGTATGTGTTGGGGTGGGGTTTAAATGGATTAGTTTATGTTATATGAATGGTGATTTATATCGGATGTGGGTACGGGTACAGGTACGTGTTCAAGTGTTAAGACTAGTGTTGGAGTGTCGAGGATGTAACACGGGTACATAAGGGGTGAAATGAGGAGTAAGAATAACATAGACTACATTTAATACATAGAGTGGTTGTGCTGTCTTATGCTGCCAATTTGATAGATTGATAATAACATTTCAAAATAACAATGGCAAGCTATCGAATTATAATTTGCAAGGGGACGTTAGTTAAGTTGGAGTTGTATTTTTGAGTTGAAATCTCTAAGAGTTTAGTTACAAGGTCTAAAAAATTTACCTAGTTGATTAACATAGGCATTCTTTACAATACACGCGAACAAGCTAGTTGTTAGTAATTGTTCCAGTATAGAATATGGAGGTGCTTGTCGAGGTTGATCCCTGTCCCTGGCAACAAATGTTGGCTACCTCAGAGGTTATAGTCGAGGGAACCCCTCCGATGATGCTAAACAGCTATAGTTAAAATGATGTTTTAGAGAGAGGTGTGAGATTGTGGCCTCCAGTTTCAAAGCAGGATAACATCATCTGGCCGATAATCATGGGAGGTTTGCTCCTTCTGCTCTGGCCGGTCTGAGTAGTGAGGGTGCTCCACAATCTGCCTGGAAGGTGTGAACATTGGTCTGGGAGGTCCTACTTTAGGTTGGGAGGGTACATGAAAATTGGTTCCATCCCCTGCAGTAATGATGTGATTACCGAGGGTTTTGTTCATTTACTGGCCTTGTGTGTTGTGTTTAGTATTGGTGTTGTTCATTATGTTCAATCTACACATTCACTTGATGTAATATTGTGTGACCGGCCTGTAGTGTTTTCTAACCTTACCTTTATAGTTGGGCTAGTGAGCTATCAAGGTTTGTGATTGTGAATTATGCTAATGTTGGATTTCTGGTCTTGTTACCATTGTTATGTCCAGGGGCTATGAAGATAATAAACGTGAACAAGTTATTATCTGCCGGTTGTAGAGTAAGAATGTGGATTGCAGACTGGTTTGCCCAACTTAATAATAAAATGGGTGGTGATATTAAGAAAATACAAGATGTTGGGAACTATTTCATTGAAGTCTGGAAGGCTGCTGGAATGGATATTGATTCAGGAAAGGTTGAGTTTTTGTGGGCCTCCAAAGAAATCAATGAACGTGCACACGAGTACTGGCCTCTTGTGATGGATATAGCTGCCAAGAACAAGCTGCCAAGGCTCCAGAGGTGATTGGGGTTTCCATAAGATTTAGTTTTTATCAAGTTCATTCTCGTAATTAAGCTTATGGATGGACCATGCAACTTTTGCTTGTAGGTGCTGTCAAATTATGGGTCGTGAAGACCCAGAAGATTTAACTGGCGCTCAGATATTTTATCCATGCATGCAATGCGCTGATATCTTTTTCCTGAAGGTACACTATATTATGTTGTTAAGAGTATTCACTCACTTTTTTCAGTTGTACTGTTAAGTAGGATATTAATTGGAGCTAAGTTAATGTAATATGTACAAAGCTCTTGAAATTGTACCATATATATTCTGCCTTAAAGTCCACTATAGGGAGTGGAGTTAAAAGAACTTGTGCACACACTAACACTCAAATACAAGGTAGGATAATAAGCGTATGTTTTGAGAAATTGTGATCATGTGAAGATGATGCTTGTCTGAGTTGATCATACTCGTATATGCTACAAGATTCGCTTTCCTTCATTGCTCTTTTCAAATTCAGGGTGCTCAATAGATGTTATTTTGCAATATTATTAACAATGAACCTCTTTGTCATATGTTTAGCTTATGCAGTGACCATTTTATAACCTGGTGGCCTGTTGCTTGGTTTATGCTCTTTCTTTCCGCTGACATCCTTGTCAACTATTTTTGTTTAGGCCGTGTTTGCGTTATAGCTGGCTGATATGTTGTTGGCATAATGAGTACAACTTTAGTAACTCTGCACCTGTAATTTGTCTTGGCACCAGGCTTTGTAATTAAGAGTTGAATTGTTTGTTATTTTTGTGATAGTTGAGTTCTTTCCCTGTCTTTTGCATGTAGTTAAAATGTTAAATTCATGTTGACAATTATTTACCTATTTTTCTATATTTGTTTTGTTATTATGATAAGAATTGCCCTTCTTAACATTCCTTTTGTTCATTGCTTTATATGGAAAACTATTTTTTTTACTGTGATATTTAAATACAATTTTGTAAATAGGCGGACATCTGCCAGCTCGGCATGGACCAGCGCAAGGTCAATGTGCTTGCTCGGGAGTACTGTGATGATATCAAAAGAAAGCATAAGCCTATCATTTTATCACACCGTATGCATTTCTGCTTTGTATTCTTTTAAGTTATGTCAGCTAGGTTGTATCAAATATGATCATAAATTGGTTGCGCTGATGACTTATTTTAGTTTGTTTGATGGTGGCTCACAGATATGCTTCCAGGCTTGCTCCAAGGGCAAGAAAAGATGTCAAAGTCTGATGCGTCATCTGCGATTTTTATGGATGATTCGGAGGTATGATACTAGAGAGATCTTTGATCTGTAAATTGACTGATAAATAGTCAAAAGAAAAGCACTTTTTATTGATCAGCATTGTATTTTTGTCTGTATTTCTTAGGCTGATGTTAATTTGAAGATTAAGAAAGCTTACTGTCCACCAAAGATAGTTGAGAAAAATCCATGTTTAGAATATGTGAAATACATTGTATTGCCATGGTTCAAGGAATTTACTATTGACCGCGAAGCTGCATATGGTGGACCTAAGTAAGCCCTGCACCATTACTGGGTCTTGATTATGAAATACTTTGCTATTCTTATATTTGACTTACCTTTGCCATTCTACTGTCTATATTAGAACATACCTTACCTTTGAAGAAATAGTTGCTGATTATGAAGCAGAGGCATTGCACCCTAAGGACTTGAAATCTGCATTAACAAAGTCACTGAACAAAATTCTGCAGGTATATTTTTGATCTTGCAGAAATCCATTTGTTTTAATTGGTTAAGTACAATAGAGTTTTAAACATCTTCATTCATATTTCTATCAGCCTGTCCGAGATCATTTTGTCAACAATGAATATGCCCGAAATCTATTAAAGAAGATCAAGGTTTGTACATCTTTGTTACTTTTGTATAATTTACGCACTCATTTAAATCATTGGGGTTTTAACTTGATTTTTTTCCTATTTTCCAGAAGTACAAGGTCACCAAGTAGTCAACCACGAGGCCACCATTGATATCATCCATCATACCAACAAGGGAAAATTGTCAAAAACTACCTTGTTTTTTGTCAAGTTTGTGTATTGAATTTTTTTTGTCAAATAGTACCTTGATTTAACAAAAATATAAAAAACAGCATCTTGTGTCACTTTTCCGGTGAAAAAGTCAAGATTCCGTACATTGACTTTGTTTTATGGCTGGTTTCTGCTTTTCACGCTGTAACTCACTCTCTTTTATAAAGTGATTTTCAAAATTTCTCCCTTATTTTCCCACCATCTTCATCTCTGTCTCTTGCATCTCCCTTCATTTACCGATTCATGGTTTTGTTATTATTTCGTCCTTGCCAGTCGCTATGTTAAATTTAACATCGTTATGTTCAACATAAAGTGAGTTACAAGTTTTTTCCCGTGAAGTACTACGTACATAATTAAGGACTTGTTAAAATAATCTATAAGATTATTGAGAACAGATGCTCTATTATGTCACCTGGCTAATAAATCTTTACTACATTTGACATCACCTTTACCCTAAATTAAAATAAAGCAAAATGTTTAGTCAAAGTATGGTGTGCAAAAGCTTATAATAAATTCAATAATTTTAAGTTAATGTTTAATGGTCAAGTTAAAATACTAAACTTTTTTGCATGCAATTCTAAAATCCATAATAGAGGCTGATGAAAGTATGAAATTGGTCCAGTGGTCCTCTAGGTTCTCAATTACTGTCACGAGCTGATGAAGCCCCGAAATAAGAAATTTGCCTTGGAATATGAGGAAACTCCACTTAATCAATTTGATAATTAAATGACAAAATGGTAAATAAAACAACATAAATGTCCAGTTAGCATGTCATTTTCGTAAATATATCAACAACAGTGGGACCCATATTTAATAAAAAGTTTTCTATTTATTTACAATTTTGACATTTGATAAACAAATTATGTTTATCATATTGATAAACTGGTATTTTCTGCTTGAATATATCTCTAGCTAGCACTTCTAATTCTACTACATTAATCTAGATGATATGATTGTATACGAACAACCGATATTTGACAAAATAACGATCAAATTCTCATCAATAAATCAATTTGTACTAGACTACAGAGAGAACGTATGATCAATAAATCAATTTGTACTAGACTACGGATCATCGTCGTCTGAATATTTAACCTTGACTTGGCAAATTAGAGAGGATCTTGGAAGATTCAATAATATTTGATAAACAGCTTTCTCTTGTTCTGAGCTCATCATATAATTCAACTTAATTATCATCTCCTTCAAGGTTGTTGCAGCTTTCCAAATATAAGCTACCAATTTGATATCTCAAAAACTATCAAATTAAACACTAAATTTTAAGAAGAAGGAGAAGAATAGAACAATAATGAGCTTCATTACCTCCCTAAAACATAATGACTTCAACTTAGGAGCACATTTTAGTAACTCGTACCAATTTTCGAGCTCAAGCTCTAAATGGGTCAAGTTCTGTAAGATTGGTAGCTTATTCTACAAGAAAATAAACAATTTTGTTAATCACACAACTATAGTCTATGATAAGCAACTCGAAAAGTCGATCAAGTAAAATTTGCCAAAGCAGTGCAAGAGGATGGATGACATTACCTTAAGTTTTGCTGATTGTTGAGTTGTCACAACTGGAAAACAACCATCTTGACAAAACTTTGCCTTACTTAGCAACGTTACATCATCAAAGTCACAAAATGTCTGTATTCTTTGAAAGATTGTAATGCACCTTAAGGTTTGGTGCTTTAACACTAATGCATAAATCACCTGCTCCACATGTAGAATAGCCTGTATTATTTCTAACGACTTCAGGGTCAAAGACTCGATGTAAATAGTGTCGTCGAAACCACAACCCTCTCGAACAACAAGCTCTTTAAGTACAGGGCAACCTACAAGTAACCTCTTGAGAAATTGATCTCCTGGAAACCCCACACTATCCACAAGATCGGATAGATAAAAAGGATTTTGTGTGTCCTCAAGATAAAAGTTGCCGAGTTTTAAAACCTTGAGTGTTTGTCCATAAAGAAATTCTCTAGGCAAAAACACAGGATCACCTCCACACAAGTTCATATCGAGCTCACAGATGTTGCGCCATTTGATAGCATCCATCCATGATTCCGAGTTGGGGTTTAGGTGGAAATTGAAGAAGCAACAAAAATGTCGTAGATATGATACATTATTTTCAAGTAGAATTTTACTCATAAAATTCATGCAATTAGTATACTCCTCTTCACTCATATCATCTACATTACGCGTTATCATATCAGTAAAATCAAGTGCAGGGACTTGGGTCCATAGATACTTCCATCTTCGTGACAATAACATAGCAAACTTTCTTGGAAGGAAAGATAAAATATGACATAAAATTGTGTCATGTAGATTACTCAAGTAATCTATCTTTGTAGAATCATCCTTCATTAGCCTTCGCTTCATCCTCTATAAGATAACAATCAAAGATAAAAATAGGAAAAAACAACAATATATATCAGAACCTTAATCTCAAATAAATCAAACAAGAAGTAATGAAATAGATAGCCCTAAACCCTTTAGATAATAAGTTAAAAGGATCACACTATAGAGCTCACGGCTCACCATTGATTTTTCATCTCCTCACTGCTTAATTTGCGTGCCTATTTCAAATGTGTCAATAAATTTGAGACGTAAAAAGTATATAAACCAGGTACGTACTCCATATCGTATACTACTTTCAAAAAATAAAATAAAAAATTATTAGGCTACATTAGCAACATATCATGATCCTTGAAAATAATTAGGCTTTTTATATATATATATTAAAAAAGAAGTTTTAAATGACAATATATTTTCTTAATTAATTAAAATCATACGACATGTATAATTAACATTAACAATAATGAAAAACAAATTTAATAAAATCAAACAAAAATTAATTGGGGAATCCAAATACATAGATTATAATTAGTTGATTTCAAATTAAAATCAACCAGTAATTTTTTTATTCAAAAGCTATTAAAAAAGGTTATAAAATCACGTAGTAAAGCTTAAGACAAACCTTTGACAGGGGTAGCTACTGATGCGAAAACTGTATAGTTAAATTGGAGAATTATTTGTTCATCGTCAACTCTAATTAAGCCAATGACATTGATTATCAATTGATTGAATATGAAGTGAAGAAATTCACCACGGTGGATTTCATAATAATAAATTGGATATAAAGAATGCATTAGGGTTAGTTAGGGAAGAAACCCTAATTTATAAAAAGTAATTAGTACTTACTCTTGGAGCAATGAAGCCGAGTTTGCATCCTGGAAGCGACCGCCGTATCATTATTTATTCGGATTTTTCACCATATACCCTTAAGTTTGTTGTTTATTCATCATATACCCCTGAACTTTTTTAAATTCATCATATACCCTCAAGTTTTCACAAAATGTCTAATGATTGTTAAATTCGTCAGTCGTTAGGGTTAATTATGACCCAAAACCACTCTAAATACATTCCCTTACCCCCTAAACATCCTATATTCCTTTTTCCCATTCCAAAAAATACCCCAAATTTTCTTTTCTCATCCCCAAAATCAATGGGGATGGGGGAGAGATCTAAGGTGGTTTCGATGCATAATTAACCAAATTCCACTCATCTTACTGTTATTAGGGGTATATGGTGAATTTTTGTAACAACTTAGGGGTATATGGTGAATTTGAAAATTTTCAGGGGTATATGATGAATAAACAAAAAAATTAGGGATATATGGTGAAAAATCCGTATTTATTTCTCTATGATGGATAATGAATTAATGATTCACTTTACTCAGTATTTTTTTCGTTATAGAACGGGAGATTTTAAAGATCACAAAATTTCAAACAAGTAGCTGGCCACATTGTGTGGTCAGCTAGGATATATGGACATTTCATCTAACTATCGTGTTCATATCGGACACCGTGTCAGACACTGACATTCGTGGGACACACGACGATACGTCTCGGACCGAATCCTACTATGATATGGGTTGTTTAATTTTTTTAATGAGAAAATTTAAGTAAAGTAAGATAAAAAGCAATTGTTAAATAATATGGATCTCTTCCTATATAGCTGATTGTGATCTAATGAGATGACGGAAAGACAAATTAAATTCTTTTAAAAAAAATATATATTATATGAATTTTACACCCCGTACCCATGTCCCTTATTTTGATATATACGTTTTTCCATATCCGTTTCGTACCCTTGTGCAACCTAGGTGCCCAACCATATTTCTTTTTTTTAAAAGAATGGTCGGGGTTACTCGGTCAGTCAGAGATTAGTCGGCCAGTCATGGGTTACTCGGTTGGCCAGAGGTTACTCGACCAGTTAGAGGTTGCTCGGTTGGTCAAGGGTTACTCGGTTAGTCAAGGGTTACTTGGTCACGGGTTACTCAGTCGGTCAAGGGTTACTCGGTCAAGAGTGATTTGATCAGGGATTACTCGATCGATCAAGGGTTACTCGTGTGTTAAATGGCCACACGATATGGCTAGCAATTATCTTTGCAATATGATAAAGTCCAAATCAGCTACCCTCTCTTTCAATACGCAGCTCAAAGCAATGTTTTCAAATTAGCGGCTTGAAGGCAAAACTGCTCATTGAACCCGCTCCTAATCAAAACAGCAAAATTTGATTTTGTAACCTCACAATAGATAAATCCGAACCAACCACACTAAAACTTGTTTGATTCTATAGATACGGAGTAAAATAATTGATACTACGTACAAAGTACTCCGTATAACAACGGTATAATAATAATGAATCATACGGAACATTATTGGGAAATAGATTGCGACAGTCCGTCTACGCTACTGCACATACTTGATTTCTTTACCAAATAAAAAACCACACTTCACACTTGACACTCCACTACTCCACTCTAAACGTCTGAAGTCTTGCCCTTAATTGCGTTCTCCAAAACATAAACAAAAACAAATAAACTATGAACATCTTCAATCTTCTTCTTCTTCCTTCTTATATCTAATTTTTATTATTCCCACTTTCTTCTTCCCCACTTTTTTAATGGCAACGGCTATTTTTCTTGTCTTCCTCTTGTTCACCACCTTCATTTCCTCCGCCGTTTCGGCTCCGGTGACGGAGGTTGACTCACTGCTAGCCTTTAAGAACAATCTCAATGACCCACTTGGCGCTTTAGACGGCTGGGATGCGTCCACGTCACTTGCTCCCTGTGACTGGCGTGGTGTTACCTGTTCTTTTAGCAAAGTTCAGGACCTCCGTCTTCCACGGCTTCAGCTCTCCGGCGAAATATCGCCGGAGCTTGGGAATTTAAAGCAGTTGCAGGGGTTGAGCCTGCACTCTAATAATTTTCATGGGTCGATTCCCGGTTCGCTTTCGTCTTTGCCTCTGCTTCGTGCTCTTTACCTTCATAATAATACCCTTTCCGGAGATGTTCCGCCGGGGATTCTCGAGATGAAGAATATTCAGGTTGTTAATCTCTCCGGTAACAACCTGTCGGGCAGAATCCCCGGCGGAATTTCTGATAGTGTCCGAGTGCTGGACCTTTCTTACAACGGATTCTCCGGACAAATCCCGGGGAATTTCTCAAAGGGGTCGCAGCTCAGGCTGATCAATCTGTCGTCAAATAGGTTTTCCGGTGAGATTCCGGCGAGCATTGGTGGGCTTCAGTGGCTGCAGTACTTGTGGCTCGTCTCGAATCTTCTCGTGGGAACGCTGCCTTCGGCGATCCTCAGCTGTACCTCGCTTGTTCATATCTCGGCAGAGAACAATTTCATCTCCGGCAATGTTCCGGCGACGATTGGAGCAATGCCGTTGCTGGAGGTACTTTCTCTCTCCTCTAATAATCTCTCTGGTATGGTCCCTGCCTCTGTGTTCTGTAATGTATCAAGCCCTAGGTCGCTTCGATTTGTTTTTCTGAGCAACAATGCGCTCACAGGTGTCGCAAAGCCGGGTTTAGGCTGTACTTTTAAGGGTAGTTTGGAGATTCTAGATGTTCACGGGAATCGCATTGTTGGCGAGTTTCCGAGTTGGGTGGCGGATATCCCAACGTTGAGGATTTTAGATCTTTCTGGAAACCTCTTCACGGGTTCACTTATCGCGAACTTTGGGAATTTGACGAGATTAGAGGAGCTTAGAGTGGCTAATAATTCTCTAACTGGCCAAATTCCTGGTCAATTAGGACAATGTAGGGTGTTGAGGGTTCTTGATCTTGAAGGAAATCAATTTTCTGGGAAAATTCCTCGGGTTTTCGAAAATTTGAATAAATTGAGGGTTTTGTCATTAGGGAGGAACAGATTTGTGGGTTCAATTGATATTGATGTGGGTAGCATTCAGAGTTTGGAAGTATTGAATTTGAGTGAAAATGAGTTGACTGGAGTGGTCCCAGATGAAGTGCTTCAACTCAGTAATTTGACTTCTTTGAACCTTAGTTTTAATAAATTTTCTGGGCAGATTCCTGTGAGAATTGGGGATATGAAGAATTTAATGGTCTTGAATATGAGTCATTGTGGGTTTTCGGGTCCGATTCCGGCTAGCATTGGGAGTTTGATGATGCTAAGAGTTTTAGATTTGAGCAAGCAGAATATTTCTGAGAATTTGCCTGCTGAGTTATTTGGGCTGCCTAATTTGGAGGTTGTTGCATTACAGGAGAATAGTTTACAGGGGAATAGTATTGAGGGATTTAGTAGTTTGGCTGGTTTGAGATACTTGAATCTTAGCTCTAATTCACTCTCTGGTGATATTCCGGCAACTTTTGGCTTCCTCCGGTCCTTGGATGTCCTTTCTCTATCGGAGAATCGATTATCAGGGAACATTCCACCACAGCTTGGCAATTGTTCAGAGTTAGAAGTGCTTGAACTTGCCTGGAATCATTTAGCGGGCAATATTCCGAATTCTTTGTCAAGGTTATCTCAGTTGAAGGTACTTAATTTGGGTCATAATAATTTGAATGGTAGTATTCAGGATGAGATTTTCAATTCCTCTAATTTGCAGTATTTGGCCTTGGATTCGAATCATTTATCAGGTTCCATACCAAGTTCATTATCAAATTTGCTACACCTTAGAACGCTGGACCTCTCATCAAACAATTTGAGTGGCTCCATTCCAGAAAATATCACCCATATTCCCACCTTGCTATATTTAAATTTGTCTTCTAATCATCTTGAAGGAGAAATCCCGAAAACCCTAGGTACTCACTTCAATGATCCCTCATTATTTGCAAACAACAGCAACCTATGTGGGTCTCCATTGAAGAATGCGTGTCCATCTGTGGGAAAGAAAAAAAGGTCGATATTGCTTATTGCTGTAGCTCTAGCTGGGGTTCTCGTCCTAACACTATGTTGTTGTGGCTACGTTATAAGCCTCCTTCGTTGGCGCAAGAAGCTCAAAGAAAAGGCAACCTGGGGAGAGAAGAAACCTAGCACACCGAGAAGAAGCTCTAAAAGTAGAAGCAGCAGTGAAAGTGGTGTCCCAAAGCTAGTCATGTTCAATAACAAGATAACATTGCCTGAAGCCTTAGAGGCAACAAGGCAATTTGATGAGGAAAATGTTCTAAGCAGAGGAAAGTATGGGATGGTATTCAAGGCCTCATTTAATGACGGAATGGTCCTGGCTATCCGAAGATTACCTGATGGACTCCTTGAAAATCGAGTCTTCAAGAAGGAGGCTGAGATGCTCGGGAAAGTGAAGCACAGGAACCTCACTGTTTTAAGGGGGTATTATGCAGGTCCACCAGATATAAGACTCCTAGTTTACGACTACATGCCTAATGGTAACTTGGCTACTCTTCTTCAAGAAGCATCACACCATGATGGGCATGTTCTAAATTGGCCGATGAGGCATTTGATTGCCCTTGGGATTGCTCGAGGGATCACATTTTTGCACACCTCAGAAATGGTTCATGGGGATATCAAGCCTCAGAACGTGCTATTTGATGCTGATTTCGAAGCACATTTGTCAGAATTTGGACTAGACAGGCTGACATTTGCAACACCAATTGAAGCCTCGACATCAACTCCATCAATTGGAACACTTGGTTATGTAGCCCCGGAAGTAATGTCAACAGGTCAAGTTACCAAAGAAGGGGATGTGTATAGTTTTGGGATTGTTTTGTTAGAAATATTGACTGGGAAAAAGCCAATTATGTTTGAGCAGGATGAGGATATTGTGAAATGGGTCAAGAAACAGCTGCAAAAGGGTCAAATTTCCGAGTTACTAGCCCTGGGTTATCTCGAACTTGACCCGGAATCATCCGAGTGGGAGGAGTTTTTACTTGGTATCAAAATTGGTCTCCTCTGCACTGCAGTCGACCCAAGTGATAGACCGTTAATGGGAGATATCGTCTTTATGCTTGAGGGTTGTCGGGTGGGGCCTGATATCCCTTCCTCAGCAGATCCGACTCGTCTCCCTTCCCCAGCTGGGTAAGACTGTAAGAGAGTAGACACCCTGCTGGCTGCTGTCAACCAGTTTAGTTTTCTTAAACATGTTAATTTTTTTTCTGTTTTAACACAATGTATTGGTGCTATTGATTTGTTTGTTAGGTTGTGCCTTGAATTCTAGTAGTTTAGTTCGGCTCATTTTAGTGTAGAATCCGGGTTCGATTTGAAAAACCCGTGTTTGCGCTGCAACAGATTCCAGTTGTTAATTCATTGAGTCATTGTAGCATGCGCAAGACTTTTGTGTTCATTTGCCGGGGTTGCAATGCTCCTTTTTTTAAAGTCAATGTTTGCATTCACAAGCAAGATAATATTCATTGGATTCAAATCAAAACTTTATATCAACTTCAATTCAAATTCAAATCAATAGTAGGCCCCAAAGTGAATTATTAATTGATAATTATCTTCTAAAAAGGCATAATAGCTCTTCTAAAAAGGCATAATAGCTAAGTCTAGAATGAGTGGAAATTTTGCCTGTTTTTTGTTTCCTACTAATTTATTGTTTAGTTAGAATATTTGTCTGTAAATTTATCGAAGTCTTCTTTGTTATTTTGGCAGCACACTCCCCCTGAAGGCGTGAATAAAATTAATTCTGATGTTGCTTTTTTTTTTTTTTTTTTTTAAGAATGAGAGAATGGGTTTTGAGGGGTTACTAGAGATGCTACTGGTGATGTTGCAACGTGTGTGCAGCTTGGTCTAGTGATGACAGTTGAGGTTGGTGAAGCTCTTGCGATGCTGACATTCCCTCATGATCTCATATGATGCAGGCTTTCGGAACTTCATTCTTGAAACTGATAATAGTAAGCTCCATAGTCACTTGAAGCAGGGAGTGTGTCATCCATCTGAATTCGGGCATATACGGAAAGATATCCGTAGTATGGCTGCTCTGTGTGCCTTTGTTTCCTTTACTTTTTTTAAAAGAGGGGGAAATAAATGTAGCCCACTCTTTTGCTAAACTAAACAGGAACTTTGAGAATGTGAGAGTACGGCTTGAAGAGTATCCTAGTGATAATCATAGTCTGACTTAGAGGCCATTTCTTCTTAATATAATCTGATTGTTTGGTGTTAAAAAAAAAAAAAAAAACAGGGCAGCTTTAAATTCTAAAAATGTGCCTATTTTTTGAGAATTTGGTGGGAAATTTAATAGCCCATAGTATAGTACGAGTATATGTTTTGAAAGCAACAAAACTGTTACCAGAAAGCTGCAGCTGAGTACATAAATAAATAAGCAGTACCTTTGTTGTCCTCATAATTGCTTTGGTAGCACCTTGTCCTGCCCTCATAAAATCATAAGTTGTCCTTTTCTAAATGATAATGCAACATTGATTCAAAACAAATTATTGGCATGCACCTATAGTCAAATATTACCTCCGATTTTTTTTTTTTTTTTTTTAAATCATAATACTTTTGTTTTATAAGATCGTGACAAGCTTATAACCTTACCTATTTTACCTACAATATATGTACATTTGTCACTTTATTTAAATCTATTCGACTCTTTGAAAAAAAAAAAAAGGATTGAACACATACCTAAAAAAAATCGTCTCAATCCCTAGTCCTAAAAATTGCCCCATTTTTATCCATCCTAATAAACAAATTGCCCTTGTTTAATACTCTCTATTTCATATACTAATTACTAAACTGCGTACAAATCTAGCTACCCACTCAATACAACTAAGCAAGATAGTTAAATGAGGAACACTTGGTGGGTACTTGGTCTGAGACTCTGAGCTATGGTAAAATAAACCAAGTGGACCATAACCTATTGAATGATGCGTGGATTATTAAGAGCTGCACCTTACAGTATTTCTGGGCCGACAATTGGCGACAAGTGCTGCAAATGCACAGAACCAACTTGGTTGCATTGTGCCAATCAAATGGGCTTGGGCTACACAATTTACATACATGTGTTTTGAAGCAGCTTGGTTCATACAACTGTACAACTCTTGCCAACAACATGCCTGTATTTATAAGGCCACCTGAGTGCTGAGACTACAACTCATGTGGGCTTTGGTGAGTTATGTCTAAGGCTAGTCAAAGTATATGACAAGCTTAGCTTCATATATATGTTAAAATCGTGCATTGATTAGCGTGAAAGTCGAAATACTCGTAATGAAACAAAGGGAGTGATTAGACCAAGTAATCTTCTCTAATTGTATTGTAGACTTTGCATTAGACCAAGCAATTCATATTCTGGCCTATGACCAGGATTTCGAGTTAATTACGTGTTGTACATCTATGGTTTACTGTATTAACAATATAATATCATTGATCATAAATTTTATCGTACAAGTAATAGTTTGTTGAAGTTAATAATTTATGGTACTGTAAAACAATTAATTAATACTTGACTCTAATTATGCAAAAAATAATACTAATAGAATAATACATCACAGTATCACACTAAATTCATATAATAAATTTAGTTTCAAACTTCTAGCAACGGTTTATGTTCTTCTGACATGAAAGTGTGCCAATATAATTGGAATTAATAATAACTTATCAAAGACAAGAAAAGAAATTCATAAATATTATTTAGACAAATAATGTTTTAATATGACTCCGTCGTTCAAATAAGCATACCAAACGGGGCTAAGAATTCTGTCCGAATTAACCTCTACTTAAATTAAAAATAAAACAAAGGATCTCATTATTAGTTAAAAGAAAATAAAAAATAATAATAATAATAAAAAAAAAAGAATATTCCTTGATCACTTCTTCATGATTTTTTAATATTTTGTCAATTTTTCTCTCACAAAAAGATTTCACGTGTAAAAATAAAAAAAAAAAAGTGACGAAAGGAGTATTACTTCAGGTAAATAAGACTACTTAAAAATTTCAAATATTACGCATTGCCATAGCATGGAGTGCTTTAACAAGAGGTACGTAATAAGCTGGTTTAGTTAGCATGCAATTGCACAAATTCTCTTCAAACTCCATGCACTTTTCTACATCTTCCTCACTTTTGGCCGCTTTTATACAATTGAAATAAGGAGTCGCTTCTTTCTTGCACCCGCCTGCTTTGATTAACAAGCAAAGCCCGCAGTCCGTCTCGTCGTCGTCAAGATTGTCATCGTTATCGTTGTCGTCCTCGCTTAATTTTATATCTAGCAGGGCATCAAAAGAACTTTTTCTTTTGAGTTTTTGGATCTTCCGGCTGCTTTTCATCATCTTTAACAATTTTTGACTCTGAGTTTTGAGAATCGGACATGGTTGATGATGACATGTTTGTTGGGTGGAAAGATTAGGGTTTTAGTTTTGGTTAATACTTATACAACTACGGACTAGTCTATATATAGAGTAATTAATGATATATGTAACACTTAATTATTATTTCTAAATTGGAATTAATTTAAAAAATGTACAGAGTATGATAAAACCACACATACATCAATGACTCAATGTAATATTTTTTACTTAAATATGAAAGCTGCTTTTATGTAGCCTAAAGAGAGGAATATATACATCATTTTTCTTACGAGTATAATATTTCGTACAAGCCACATTCTTATTTTATTGTATTTTTTGGCTTAAATATGGAAGCTGCTTTTATTGTTCATCATGCAGTATCTTGATATTCCGTAATTACATACATTATCTCGGTTTCTTGTTTAATAATTCATCAATTTTTTGGAAGTTTATTATGAGTATATTTTGGTATGTATTATGGTGATTTATTTGGGGATATTGGACCAGATGGCAATGCAAGTTTATATACTAGAAGATAATATTAAGCACAAAGTTTCATATGTAACTGGCCACATCGTGTGGTTGGAGTTTCTTATTTAGGATTATTCGGTCAGTCAACGGTTACTCCGTCGAGGGTTACTTGATTAGGGGTTACTCGGTTAGTCAATGGTTACTCAGTCGGTCAGGAATTACTTGATTAGGAATTACCCGTTTAGTATTATAGTGTGTGTCAGCTAGCCACACAGAAAACGCGGTGAATATTATTAAGAATCATAATTCTTGATATGATCTTCCTCACAAAGGCAAATAGGCCTTGATGTTGACCAAGTTGTTGCATAATAGTAAATTTTGACTTTTTGAGAGAGATTAGAGGTCTTAATTTTGACTCTTCCCATATCCATATGCGACGTTGTTTTTACATGATATAATCTCCTCGAGTTTCCGATGATATCTTGTGATACGGACTATGTTACTCTATCTTTGACTATGATTCTCCTCATTATTCAGGTAAATTTCGTAACAGCTATTTATAATGTAGCACTTTATGCAAACAATGTGTGCTAACATATTCAAAAAATTATACAATAGCTAGACAACCAAAACATTAATGAATAACTATTATTAAGAATATTATTAATAGCTGTTAATTTTACCTTCTGTTCTAGTTTCCAACAACATAGGATATCGTCGTCCAAACCAGCAATAAGTATTTTGCTACTATAAAAAAAAAACTACAGGATCAAAGACGGCGACGTACATGCATGTATAGTAAATGTGCACACCATGTACGTGATGAACTAACGAACGCAGCCATATACATTCATATATGTAGTGCAGAAGTTATTGATGTGGTATATCTTTATATGCTAACATTATTACATCTCACATTTAAGCTACATATATATATGCCTTCTCTTAAATATGGTCAAGTTGAAAAAGTCATGATTTCTTTTAATATCATCCAAAAATAAATACATACATGTACTACCATAATAATAATCTACAACCATTTCGTATGTATATTATTCAATTCCCTTGTGCACAAGCAATAGGGAATATTAAGGATTTTTTTGTAACTTGCCAATCACGCAATTCTCCCTCTACAATTAGATGAGAGGGTTCAGATAATGGGCAATAGAATAGGGCTACTTTTTTTTTTAGATCCCAGTAAATTTTTATTTACAATCAATGTGGTTTTAGCTGTTGAGATCATTTGTTTATAGTTTAACGTAAGATCCTAACACAATACAAAATGCGTACATGATTAAAGTTGAGACTTAATTAGGTCTCATTAATTATTTTTACTTAATTTTAAGAAAAATAAGGTTTAATAAGATTAGTTCAAGGGTTATGGAGTACTAAATTAATTAAGTTAATTATGTTCAGATATATAAATGAAAATCAAGTTAATAAGCGCATCAATGATGTTCAAAGCATGTCAAAGTTTATAGAGGCCGAGCCGATCCAATAATGGTAGAAAAAAGCATTTCAAAATCTATATAGATATCATAATCAAGTTCCTAATATTATCCTTTAGAAATTTATAAGTTATTAAGTTAAAGTTAGATCTATGTTCTTTGATTTGTCGATTTAAAAAAAAATGTGCTTTAATTTGTCAATTTCAATTCTTTTGGTGCTTGTTTCAAGACAACATTGATGTTAGTAGTTTAGATGATCATTTTTCTTAATTAAGCTCATTTCTAGAAAATTATTTGCACCATTGGCTAATGATGGAAGGCTGTGGATTAGTACAAATAAATAAACAATAAATGAAAAAAAAAATTATGGAAAACTAATCAACTACCAAGCTAAGGGCAAGGCCATATGCCCTAAAAAACGTAAAACGTACAAAAAAGGTTATCTCTTTTAAAAAAAAATTATGTTATTCATACAAATATAATATCCAATCACACTAGTAGAAAAGTTGATGCAATACATAACAATCATATGCATTTGCATTGTTAAATACTATGAAGCGGCTGAATACTTGATAAAAGATTAAAGTTCAGTTGAAATTATTTAGATAAATGATAATTGATAATAAAATAGATTGATTTCATCATTAAGCTTCTTACACCCATCATTAAAATCATCACCGTTATTATTCATTCAGGAGTCTCATTTCATATAATATTATTAAGATTACATGTTCATAAAGAAGCAGCCGATAGAAAATGTAAACTCCATGGTTCATTGATGGTAACATATTAGCAACATATGTTAAAAAGTTGCTCGACGAAAGATGTACATGCTGATGTATATAATTATCAACAAGTTTAACATATCTAAGCAAAAAAATGTCGTACTTGAATTTTATTTGTGGATAAATGGATTACATAGTAAAATGGTTATCGATCAAAGTACTTGTATGAAAACACCACGATAAATAATTGAATGTACAACCTTAGAATGCTATAATGTTGGCCTAACATAAAACTTCGTACTGATATACGAAATATAATTAGTACGAAGTACATATTCATGAAACATTCATCATGTCAACTATTAAGGATTGTACATCATGATCTGACTTCCTTTCTTTTTTTTTTTTTTTGGGTGCATAAAGACCCTATTATTTCCACAAGGGTAATCATCATGATTTATTAATCAAATCTAAAGCATTATTGAACATAAATAAATAATCCATCACCTACCCTATTTACATTACTTTGGAGCAAAAAAAAATTAACAAAGAATGAATACCCCAACAACAAAATAAGCTCCATCATACATCATACGATCCAATTAATGAGACAAATTGCTGAATTTGAGAGGTTTTTATTCTTTAGCTATATTAAAAGAGGTTGAAGATCATTATTCAATAAAAATTAATTGGGAAAATAGTACTAAATAAAATCATGACATAGTCAATCCTATAACAAATTAAACAACAATAAATGAGTCATTGGGACGTACTTTAATTTACATAACAAATTAAACCACCATGATCAACTCATTGATGTATCACTAGAAAAATATCGTCAATCCATCACAACTTTACTGTCCATTGCATATGAAATAATATCATAAATTTGCGATTAAATATATTACAACGTAACTACTTTAAATTTTCTATGTATCAAGATTGAGATTGTTTGAAAAGTATTGTCAAAGAACTGTTGAATCTCCAAGATTTGTTATGTAACTAATTATCAACTGAAATCAATTATTCATGGACAAAACATGGTACTCCACGTGATGAAACCTAAGAAATAAATTAAAGCATGACTTAAAAATTTGACAAAATGATAATTCACATTAGTTTTCATATGCTTTGAGGATTTTCTAAAGTGGTCTCCAATTCTTAGATCTTAAAGCAACACATTTTTCTATTGGTTACTCTTAAGCTAGAATCCAAGAAAAAGAAAGAAAAATAACAACTTTTATATAAGAGCTACATAGAATAACTTTATGATTCACTTTTGGCTAAACTTACCCACAATGCTCCCATAAAAGCATCCTTCTTTGGACCACCATATAGTGTAACATGCTCCAATGCCTAGAAATTTAACATCATTAATTATGCTTAATCCAATAATCCATTGACAATTCACTACACCTACCTATACCTTAACTTTCAGGTGATACTATCAAAGACAAAGACCTCTAAAGAGTGTTATAATTTCTTGCAATGGATAGAGGTTGATAGAGAATACTCCCTCCATTCCTATTTTACGTGTAAGTTTTTTTAAGATACAAAAGTGGTCAAAGCATAATAATCAATAAAAACGAATAGAAGGAGTATTATAACTATGTGTAGATAATAATACGAGGTGCAATTTATGAAATTGTTCTTATTTTTTGTATTTCACAATTTCTAATGTATATGACTCGATCTTGAGTTCTTGACACTAATTCAATTAATTGGTTTCGTTATTTTGTTGGAATATACAACAATTAGTTATTGATTCCAATAAATTGGATTATCAAGGATTAGTTTTTCTAACATGTTAATTTGTTTCAATAAAGATTCCATCTTTTTTCCAATTCATTTTGATGTACAATTTGGGGAGGGGGGTTATAGTAGATGTCGAAGATATGTTGGTTTTTGATGGTGCTTCAACTAACTGCACTATGTCCAAGTCACGACTTGTTGGTTTTATATTCTATGTTCTTTGCCTTTCTTTTTTCTCGTGGTTGACTGTGACAAAAAGGTTAAAGTGTATGTATAAATTCAAAATTAATGCATCTAAAATTTAAGCTTTTAGAGAGGAATTTATAACTTCAAATTCTGATTAATGCACGAAATTTTTAAAATTTACTTTGATTGATCAATATATTATATAGGTAACTAAATAAATTTAAAAGAGAGTTGAATAATGGGAACTTTGGTCTAACTCATTTTGAAGATTAATGCTAGTTTGAAGATTAATGTTAGCTAGATGCCTCGATTGATATGTATTTATTAGCTTTACAGTTGAAGAATTGGGTGACCTTTTACATTAATTCAAAGACCTGATAACACTCAAATGCAGACATGCTTTTGTATGTTTTAAAAAAGAACTCATTCAATTCAAATATCTTTGCCATAATATAGGGAGAAATGTTGGGATGTGATAGAACGAAAAAGACTTCAACTTGTTATAATCAAGCTAATAGAGATGCTTAAGCAACTTAATCACAATTTCTTTTCATAAGTTGGTAGCCTTAGGCCTTGTTTGGCAAATGACCGTTGGCTGGATCACTTAGCTTGTTCGATCAGTTGGAATGTTTGGCTGTTTATAATACGGAGTAGCTTTTGAAATTGGCTGTTTAAGCTGGTTGTTCATAAAAGTGTTAGGTAAATTTAGTTGTTGGCGGTTACCGTTTATTAGATAATTTGTGGGTCAATAAGCCAAAAGCCGACAAAAAAAGCTACTCATAGCAGCTTTTTCATTTTGGCTTAAAAGCTAGCTTTTTCGCTAACCGAAAAACCAATTACCAAACACTTTTTTTGGCTGTTTGACCACATAGAAAAACTAAAAGCTAACCAAAAAGTCATTTACTAAATATGGCCTTAGAACATCTACATTGGTGGAAAAATAGGCTCCCCATTTGCCAAAAAATGAAAATGGGGACCTTCCCACCAATGTTACTCTATTCCCATTTGATAATTTTTTTTTTTTTTTTTTTTTTTTTTGGTGGGGGGGGGGGGGGGGGGGGGAGGGGGTGAGGGTTTAATTTGATGGGAAGCCTCCCAAAAATTCAAGTAGACCCAATTTGCACACTTGGATACCAAAATACTTGGTGGGGGTATGGAAAGTAGGAGAAAGAAAAGGTGGTGAAGTATGGAAAAATAGGAGAGAGAAAGTAAATGAAGAGGTTAATGAATATAGGTATGGAATTGTAAAGTGAGAAGGTTATGTGATAAGGTTAGTGGAAAGTGATGTACACTAATGAGGTGAGGAGAGAGAAACTATGGGAAGCCCCATGAATGTTGATGCTCAGTGTCTTGCTAGGTAAATTAACTTATCAAAATGTGTTTCCAAACCCTTTTTTTTTTTTTTAACTTTAAGATGACATTTTACGCATTTTACTTAATCATAAGAAGTTTGTATAACTTTTAAGTTTATTTTCTAATTTTAATTTTTGTTAAGTATGTTTCTTAAATTACATAATGGTCAATTTTTTTTACTTTTTTTGTAAAATAAAAATTATGTCTTGAATCCCTAGATGTAACCAAATGAAATGTATCAGACCATATCACTACGCTTAAAAGAGTTAATAATACTCCTAAATCCTAATGTATAGCTCATCAAGTCATAGCACCTACCGGCTACCACACAATAGCTACAAGGACCAAATTGTTTGACAATCTCATACTCCAGATTAAAGAAGGTTGTTGCCAAATTAAAAGAGTAATTACTAGTAGTTTGGAACTTAGATGGGTAGGATTCTAGGTTGGTTTTTAAAATTGGTTTAAGTGAAATTTGACCAATAAGTCTTTCAATCAATTGTTAAAAAAAAAAAAAAAAAAAAAAAGTCTTTCAATCAATTCTCCACATTAATCATCCTTACTTTTGGACCATTTTAGCTAATTTCTAGGTCTCATTAACATTAATACAAGCAAAAACCCAATTTTCAAACAAATTTGGACTAAACAATCAACAAAATACGAGTCAATTTTGCCAAACCTATCCATACAATAACGAACACAAAAAATCAAGAATTTCCATCCTTAGTATCCCTTGATATGCCAATATGGCATACATCTACTGATCTAGTATTCGGTATTCCTCATACTAATAATTTATTTATTTATTTATTGCTTCTTACATAATTTTTGGGAAGAAATAAACAAATGAACAGTGAATAGTTAATAAAAAAAAAAATACATGTACGATTAAAAAAACAGCCAGAAATTTGACAGTCCACTTCTACTCTACTAAAAAGCAACATACGCTCCATTTTCCCAACTTCGCATTCCCCAAAACCCACAAAAAAACACCATCAACAATAACAACAACTATGAAATGAAAAACCATCAATTATTATTCTCCTTCTATAATTCCATAATACTATAATTCATTCGTTGCATTTTCATCCCACCATTTTCTTTTATGCTTCATTTTTATGGCAACGGCTATTTTTCTTGTCTCCCTCACTCTTACCTTTGGTTTTGCTACCATTTTTTCCGGTGCTACAGTGACGGAGGTTGACTCACTACTAGCCTTCAAGCGCAATCTAAATGACCCACTTGGCGTATTAGACGGCTGGGATGCGTCCACGCCATTAGCCCCTTGTGACTGGCGTGGCGTCGGCTGTTACTTTAGCAGAGTTGATCAGCTCCGCCTTCCACGGCTTCAGCTCACCGGCGTACTTTCGCCGGAGCTTGGAAAGTTACGGCAGTTGCGGCGGTTAAGCCTCCACTCTAACCACTTTCATGGGTCTATTCCTCGCTCTTTTACCGAACTTTCTCTTATTCGTGCTCTTTACCTTCATAATAATTCCCTTTCCGGCGATGTTCCACCGGGGATTCTCTCTCTTAGTAATCTTCAGATCGTTAATCTCGCCGGTAACGACCTGTCGGGTAGAATCTCCGGCGGAATCTCACCCAGTCTCCGGGTACTCGACCTCTCGTACAACAATTTCTCCGGGTTGGTTCCGGCGAATTTCTCGGAGAGCTTGCAGCTGACGCTGATTAACCTCTCGTCGAATAGGTTCTCCGGCGAGATACCCGCCAGCATTGGCGCGCTTAAACGGCTGCAATACTTGTGGTTGGATTCGAATCTTTTAGTGGGTACTCTTCCTTCGGCGATACTGAATTGTACATCGCTTGTTCATATTTCTGCCGAGGATAATTTCATCTCCGGTAATATTCCGGCGACGATTGGTGCAATGCCGGAGTTGGAGGTACTTTCTCTTACCTCTAATAAACTCTCTGGTGTAGTCCCTGCCTCTGTGTTTTGTAATGTGTCCAACCCTCGGTCGCTTCGATTCGTTTTCTTAGGGTTCAATGCCCTCACGGGAATCGCTAAGCCGCCAAATGGGTGCACATTTAGGAGTGGATTGGAGGTCTTAGACCTTCACGGGAACCGCATTGTTGGCGAGTTTCCGGATTGGGTGGCGGATATTCCAACGTTGAGGGTTTTAGATCTTTCTGGAAACCTCTTCACTGGTTCACTTTTTGCAAATTTTGGAAATTTGATGAATTTAGAGGAGTTTAGGGTGGCTAATAATTCATTGAAAGGTCAAGTTCCTAAGGAAATAGGACAATGTAGTATGTTGAGGGTTCTTGATCTTGAAGGGAATCAAATTTCTGGGAAAATTCCAGAAATTTTTCAGAATTTGAGTAATTTGAGGGTTTTGTCATTAGGAAGAAACAGATTTTTGGGTTTGATTGACTTTGATGTCGGGAGTATTCAGAGTTTGGAAGTGTTGAATTTGAGTGAAAATGAATTGACTGGAGTGGTCCCAAATGAGGTGCTTCAACTCACTAATTTGACCACTTTGAACCTCAGTTTTAACAATTTTTCTGGGCATGTTCCAGTAGAAGTTGGTGATTTGAAGAGTTTAGCGGTGTTGAATTTGAGTCATTGTGGGTTTTCGGGTTCGATTCCGAGTAGCATTGGGAGTTTGATGAGGCTAAGAGTTCTAGATTTGAGCAAACAGAGATTATCTGGGAATTTTCCTGCTGAACTGTTTGGGTTGCCCAATTTGGAGGCTGTTGCATTGCAGGAGAATGATTTACATGGGGATATTATTGAGGGTTTTAGTAGTTTAGTTGGTTTGAGGTACTTGAATCTTAGCTCCAATTCTTTATCTGGTGACATACCGGCGACTTTTGGCTTCCTCCGGTCCCTGAATGTCCTCTCTCTATCAAATAATCGAGTCTCGGGTGAAATTCCACCTGAGCTTGGCAATTGTTCAGAGTTACAAGTACTTGAACTTGCAAGGAATCGTTTGGTGGGCAATATTCCAAATTCTTTGTCAAGGTTATCTCATTTGGAGGAGCTTGATTTGGGTCATAATAATTTGGATGGTAATATACCAAAAGATATTTCCAAATGCTCTGATTTGCTAAAGTTGGTCTTGGATTTTAACCATTTTTCAGGGCCTATTCCAGGCTCATTGTCAAAATTGCTACACCTTAGAATGCTTGATCTTTCATCAAACAATTTGAGTGGCTCCATCCCAGAAAATCTAACCCATATATCAAGCTTGCAAAACCTAAATTTATCCTCGAATCATTTCGAAGGTGAAATCCCAAAAACTCTAGGTTCTGATTTCAGTGATCCTTCAGTGTTTGCAGACAATGGAAAGCTGTGTGGGTATCCATTGAAGAAGGAATGCTCGTATTTGAGGCGGAGAAAAATGAGGAAGTTGATGTTGATTATTGGTGTTGCACTTGCTGGGCTTCTTTTCCTAGCATTATGCTGTTGTGGTTACATCATTAGCCTCCTACGTTGGCGTGAGAAGCTCAAAGGTAAGGCAGCCGGGGGAGAGAAGAAACCTAGCCCACCGAGAAAAAGCTCTGGAGCCGAAAGAAGTAGAAGCAGCAGCGAAAATGGTGTCCCAAAACTTGTCATGTTCACTAGTAAGATTACATTGGCAGAGGCCTTAGAAGCAACAAGGCAGTTTGATGAAGAAAATGTTCTAAGCAGAGGAAAGTATGGGATGGTGTTCAAGGCCTCCTTTGCTGATGGAATGGTTCTTGCAATCCGGCGATTACCTGATGGTTTCCTTGATGATAGAGGCTTCAAGAAGGAGGCTGAGATGCTCGGGAAAGTGAAGCACCGGAACATCACCGTGTTGAGAGGGTATTATGCCGGTCCACCTGACATAAGACTCCTAGTTTATGACTACATGCCTAATGGAAACTTGGCCACTCTTCTTCAAGAAGCATCACACCATGATGGGCATGTCCTGAATTGGCCAATGAGGCACTTAATCGCGCTTGGGATTGCTCGTGGGATCACATTCTTGCACTCCTTAGATATGGTTCATGGTGATATCAAGCCTCAAAATGTGTTATTTGATGCTGATTTTGAAGCACATTTATCAGAATTTGGTCTAGACAGATTGACAATTGCAACGCCAATCGAAGCCTCAACATCAACACTGCCAATCGGAACACTTGGATATGTTGCTCCAGAAGTGTTGTTAACAGGTCATGTATCAAGAGAAGGGGATGTGTTCAGTTTTGGGATTGTTTTGTTAGAGATATTGACAGGGAAAAAACCCATTATGTTTGAGCAAGATGAAGATATTGTAAAATGGGTCAAGAAACAGTTGCAAACAGGTCAAATATCCGAGCTAATCGACCCGGGTTTGCTCGAACTAGACCCTGAATCATCCGAGTGGGAAGAATTTTTACTTGGGATCAAAGTAGGTCTCCTTTGCACAGCACCCGACCCGAGTGAAAGACCATCCATGGGTGATATTGTATTCATGCTCGAGGGTTGTCGGGTAGGACCCGATATCCCGTCCTCCACGGATCCGACCTCACTCCCTTCCCCTGTCGGATAACCTAGGAAAGAAAAAAGTTGATCACCCAACCAACTTTGTTTTGGTGAAAAAAAAAAAAAAATCAGATGATGTGATTTTGTTTCAATTTTAACAAAATGTAATGGTGATTTTTATGTGTGTATATAGAGTATTTAATTAAGTTATTTGATTTTATAATGTTGCAAGTTGAGGTAAATTAATTGGTAAAAAAAAAAAAAAGTTGAGTAATTCATAATAGTCTTCTGCATCACAGCATCCAGTCAAAGGAATTGAACCCGGGAATTCAGAAAATCCGGAAAGTTTGTTGGGTACAAAAAGAAAAAATATATAATTCCCGCCAAAAGTGGAATCGACACGTGGAATATAAAAGAAAAGTAGCCGTTAATATAGCAACTTTTTTACTTTTAATTTAATTATTTTATTTTATTTTGTTTGGAAAAATAGAGGGTGGTTTTTAGGGACCCGTGAAGACGTCAGAGCATTAAACAAAGAGGCTTGTATAAGATGGCAAATAAAGGGGTCCGTCTTTATTTGTTCGTCTTCTTTCTATACAAAATTCATAGAAATTTAACAAAATATATTCTGAATACGTAAGAAATTACAGTGGAAAAAAAAACCTACTTCAATCATGTGTTCGAGATCCTTTTAAGCTTCACTTTTCACCATTAATCCAACTAAAAATTTATCCTCATATAAATATCACAATATTTATGGGGTAACCATTAACTCATCGATTGAGAGACTAGTAAGCTTTAGAAAAGTTACGGCCTTCGGGTTACAAACAAATAAACAATGATATACTCTTCGTACATTTAGTTGCACATCACACATAAATCGAGTTGTTTTAATATAACATGGTAAAACCATATAACTTCACTGTCACACATAAATCGAGTTGTTTTAGTATAAAGTGTGTTTAGTTGATATTACTTCCTCCTTTCAACAAAACACTTTTTGTATGTTTCTCCCTAACTCATCTCACCACCATTCCAGAATTCAAACAAAGGCAGAAAAGCATGTGACAAATGCAAGAAAAAAGCAGTGGTACAACATTCATAAATAAACGCAATGTTTAGCATTATTTTCACTGACAACATTTTAGTCAAGAATGTAAAGATGACAACAATTGCAGGAACCTAGCTATATATAGTCTTACAGACAAAGTCAGGTACAATATTACAGCAATTAACCACGCATGTCGTTTTCCAGGTAGAAGACGTTCAAAACGACATTAACTCTTTAAACCAAAGTAGGGTTCAGTATTTCAGTATATACACATGTACATACAGTTTCTACTAGATACAGATCCATTATCATCTTATTCATCTACTGTGATGCCAAATGGATTTTGACATGTACGGTTCGAAGGAGGTGGGTTTGATAGTGAGGTTAAGGGTGCTAATGAGAGTGGGACTACGACTACCAACTACGGTTTTGTTCTTTTCACCTGAATGAGTATTGAGTTGCCGATGTAATAAGCTAAGGATAAGGATCGATAAGTTCATACAAGGGTTCGTGAATTCAATTCAAAACCTTGCATACACTGAGGTGTGGAAGGTTTTGACCCTGTTCTACTTATGGACAAATGAAATTGTTGCTTATTCTCTTCTAAAATGTGATTCTTTGCATAGAAATGCAATTGATTTTTGAAATTTCATAGGTAAATAACATAAATACTACTCGGCATCGCAGCAAATAGCAACACTTTCTCTCAATTAAAAAAAAAAAGACTTTTACCACATTTCAGAGATAAGCTCTTGTTCACTTTCTTCCCCAAAGCTAACCTCATTCTAACCAAAGCTGATTTCCAATGAAACATCTTATTTTGTTACGATTACGTGTTAGATCAATCAATGTACCTTCTTAAGAAAAATACTATCGGACTGCACAGAGGAAAAGGATCACTAAATTCTTAATAAGTATCAAAGGGGAAAAAAATATATACCAGTAAGGAAGTAACCTCGTTAAGTACTGAGGCATGCCACGCCCTAGACGTAAATAAACATAGGGGTAAGTAAACCATGCTTTATTGACCAATATTCACAAATACATGAGAGAATCACCAAAGTTGAATCGTAGGGAGCAACAAGTGAAAGAATTGTACGTATTCTATACTATATAGCATCACTCTGTAACAGAGCAAAAAAAAATACACTGTAGTAAATTCACTACCATGAACGAGTAAGTTTTTACAGGTAAACAAATTACATGGTGGTACTTACTACAAGCGAGACACAAAAATGATAAAGCTACAACATACAGTTCAATATTAAGCAGAAGTTAAACCTTCTGGAAGAGATTCATTATCAGGATCTGATGACAGAAATCTGCGACAAGCATGAAAAACAGCCGAATGGAACCCGCTTACGTTGTCTATGAAAACAAAATGCCCAGCCTGCAATGGCAAAAAGATAAAAATGAGATTACAAAGATCCCATGCCAACAAATATTGCAGCCCAACCACCCATATATGCTTGCAAATTTGCATAAATATCACTGCTTTCAATATACAGACAACTCCAGGGGCTCGGAGGGGGAAAGAAACAAAGAGAGAGACATACCTCCGGAACCCTAATGATTTCACAAGGGACTTTCATATGCTTACGGGCTTCTTGGGCCCCTTGGTAGCTCATCCAATCATGATAACCATAGATAAAAGTAGTTGGTACTTTCCATTCTGATGCACTGCATTGAAAGAAGAAAAGGTGTTCATATACTTCAGTCAAGAAGCTCTTTCGAGCAGCTGAAAGTCTAGGAACCAGAATAGAGCTTTCGTTTATTTCTACTCTCTTTTTTTTTCAGCCAGTAAGCCATCACAAAATAGTGAGCCCATTTCCACCAGAATGACAGGTTTAGAATGCAAAGCAATACAGTATATGCCTAGCACTTATTATGTACACTGTCATTTTCATGTCCGTCTGCATATTAAAGATTATAACTACTCGTAACACTTTGTTTTTGAACTTCTAAAAAAACGAATTGTATTTCTTCTGTCATCTATGGAAGAAATCAGTGGTATGTTCACTACTACGGAGTGAAGGGAATGGTGGAGTTAATATTTTTTGAATAATGGGAGAAGTAAATCTTGATATAGGACAACTACTGTTATTAACCTTTAAACAATGACCATACACATGACTTACCAATACTGTTCCTGCATATATTTGTTTTTTTTTTTTTTTTTGGGGGGGGGGGAATAGAAATTAAGAGTGAAGAAGAGGAACACAGAAAGGCACCAACCAATGAAGAAGCGGTTTCCGAGCAAATGCTCCAAATGAGAATATGTATTTAAGGCACAGCTCTCCACTACCTTTGGCTGCTAGTGTGTGGTACATATAATCTAAATAGAAAGAGACATTAAATTAGAATAGCTAATAGGTAATTTACTTTGTCAGCGCAAATCTTATGTGAAATTACCTGTCAACAATTTTGATTCTTCTTCACTCAACAATTCACCAGTTCCATATGAACCAAACCTAGCACTTGTATATTTATGGACAAGATTTGGCCCCCATGGACCTAACCCCCTGCATGAACGCACCATGCATATTAAGAAACTCAACACCATAGTTTAGATATATCATATATGTATACCAGCTCATCAAGTTTCTTTTTCTCTAAAGGTTCTCTCAAAAATAGTTGCATAAAGAGATCATATTCACAATTTGCATTACTCTTTGTCCATGACTTAGAGAGCATTAATAAACATGAGTGATGCCCTGTAATTACTAGTTTGATATCAACATATTCATTAAGAAAACTATAAGTAAAATCACCTCACAAGCTTCTGAGGAGTAAAATTAGATTCCCAGAGGTGGTTCAAGACAGCTCCTTTCCACGTTGATCTAAACTGGGTCAAACGCTCTGACATATCTGTGTCCGCAGAAACTCCCGCTGGTCCAACCAAAATCAAATGCTGAACATGCTCAGGATGCTACACAAACAAAAATTACGAATTCTTTAGATAAGAAAAAATAATCCTGAAGTTCTCTGAAAATTCCAAGTTGAAGATTGGAAAAAACTAAATCCCTTGCCTTAAGAGCATATTTAGCAGCAACATAACCCCCAAAAGAATGGCCAAGAAGAATGAAGTTATCAAGATTCTTGGCTTTTCGCCATGCCTCGAAAGAGTCAATAAACCATGCTTCAGTTTCTGCAAAGCAAAAAGAAATGAAATGCATTAGAAAAGAGTCGCGTTTTCCAAGATTACAGCAGCTGCAATCAGCTAAAGAAAAAACGCAATGACATTTATACTGCTAGTATTACCACCTACATAATTAGGGACTGTCATATAACAATATAAGCAATTAACCTTTCAAGTATCGACAAGCAAGAAACACGACTAACCTTCAGTGCTTTTGCAAGTAAAGTCAGGCCTGCTTGATCCACCCCAACTGCAAGGCAAGAAATTAAACAATGAAGCAAAAAAATATATGAAAATTAATCCAGCTCGATCCACCCCAACAGAGAGTGATGGGGTGCAGAAAGGGAAAATGAATCAGCCACTTCTATTATTCTGTCCAATTTCTTAACCTTCCAATAAATTGCTGATTCTTTTCAGCAACATCCGAGGTAGGTTTTCCACCTAGTCACCCACACTCTAAAAATTCATTTATATTAAGTCACAATTTAATAGAGACCACAGCACAAGGATACTCGTCGCTTTCATGGACATTGTGACCTCTGTATGTTTGAGATCAACAAAAGTAACCAACTTTAACAAAAATCTCTGCAATCATTAAAGAAAATTCAACACACGGAATAATGGAAGAGGAAATTCACGTAGGTTGGTATGTATGATTTTCATCTCGTGACCATGCTTCCTATGACATAAAAAATGAAATCTTTCTCACTGTCAAGAATATGAATGGAAAGGAAAGACAACCGAATTGATCACTTACATCCCTTAAAAAAATTGTCATGTAGACCAGATTGTTCGGAAGCCCAAAATGTAACAGTGATGCTTTTACTACTACCACAGATTTAAGCTAACACAAGATTCATGTGATCAATAACAACTTAAATACTTACCCAAGCTGATCAATAGCAATGACCCTAAACCGACGGGCCAAAGCATCAAAATTCCGGAAGAAGAAGCCTTGTGAAGCACCATATCCATGAACCATAACAATTGTCGGGGAGTTTTCATCTTTGTTGTCGAAGGTAACAGTATTTATAAACCTAGATTCATCACTTGCAGATCGAAACCACCTAATCTTCGAACCAGGCGGACCAGAACCTATATTCACTTGTTCCACCACAAAGGGGGTCCTGAAATAGAAATGATCAAACCCCATAAGGCAAATTTCCAATACATACATACGATCCCAAACTCATTAAAACCCAAGATGTCATATCATCTCATAGAATGAACTTAACATCAAATTGCAAAATGCATTCTTAAGTTATACCTCTCTTCCTACACAATTAAGAAGAATAAGATGATTACTTCCAGACACTAATTTAATTCATTTCACTTTACCTTGAACTTCATATAGTTATAGTTATGATCATCAGGTTATGAACCAAAGCTATATATATATATATATATATATATATATATATATATATATATATATAATATATATATATATATATATTATATATATATATATATATATCATCCAACTTTCATGGAAAAAAAAAAAGCCTCAACATCCCAGATGCATTTTTCAAATTGAGAAATAAATGATCATCATAAATTCATGAAATTCCAACTTTCCCAATCCAACACAATTACAAAGCAAAATTTCCAATCAATTACTAAAAACCCTAACAACCCATCAACAAAAAAAACACAAAATTAAACCCATTTTCATCAAATTCAACAAACGGGGTCAACTAAAATCATAAAAACGACAAAAACCCAAAAACAAAATCGGAGGAGAGAGAAAGTGGCAATTACTTGACCAAAGAAAGAAGGCGTTTTTCAGAAGCGATAATATGATCGGTAGAGGTAGGAATCCAACGGAGGAGAGAAGGCCACGTCCACTTCTTCCGACCATTAGAATCCACCGTAGTTTCAGCCGCCGTAGCAGCGCCGGTTGCGGTGGCAGTAGCAGCAGCCGCCGTTCTGAGTTCTTCCGCCATTACAATTTCCGCCGACGATTTACGCCACCGCCTAATTAAGCTCATAAAATGAATAAAGAATGAAATATAATAATACGTTAATTTCCCTCCAAATTGGGCAAATTCTACGCAATATTTTGGAGAGAATATATAAAAAAGGATGAATCTTTTAATTTTTTATTTATTTTTGGGGGTTATTAGGAGGAAGAGTAGAAGTGTCTAATTTGGGGGGTTTGATTAATTGACGAGTACAGTTTTCTTTATCTGAATTGAAAATGGAAAGACTGTTTGTGGTAAACGTAGGCCGTGACGTAGATCCGTCTCGAAAGTGACTGAATTGAGTACAGTCAAATTTCAGATCGGAAAAAATCAGATTAAAATACATTATTTTTTGATGAATTTTTTTTCTCAATTGTTATGTTTGGTTTTAATAAAAATAAATTAAAATATGGAATATTTTAGATATTCAAAAATTATATACGACGATCGAATTCGAGTCAAAGTATCTAAAACATAAAAATCAATTAAGATATCCTAGAATTCAAATCGGGTTGAACAGGTTAGATTTTTTTTTTTTGCATGCCTCTATTCACACGAGGGCGCTTGGTTCTTAAGAAGTGGTTGGTCTAAAATGATTAGTATGTTCAATTAGTTATCGAACCAATTCTAAAGAAGTGATAGTATGCTCAATTAATTCAATCAGTATGATTAGTATGATCAATTACTCACACATGTTTCTTAGCTTGTCTGAATAGACATCGGGCAATTGATGGGAAAGGAAATGGAGCTTCCATTTTTCATAAACAAAATTCCTCCATTGCTAGGGATAATTAGAAGAAAATTGGAAAGTAACTCTCTCCCTCCCCTTACCTCCCTTTCTCTTCCTACTTTTTCTTTCCATCCTTTCACTATTGTTATCCAAACATAGTGTAAAGCGTTTCCTAGGACTACATTCAAGCAATGGTCAAACAAAAGCCTCCATAAGAAAGAGGTGTCAAGATTGAGGTTTTACAATTTCAAACCTTTTTTTTTTTTTTTTCCATTTTGTTATTAATATTTTTCCTGACAAAATAAGATGCAACATAAATAATCAGAACCACAAAATAAGAGCTTAGTTCTACAAATAGATGGCTAGGAGTTAAATGTTATGAAGATAACATCAGTAATGCATCAAAGCTGAAATAAGAATAAGCATCAAAGCTGAAATAAGAATAATTTTAGTTAAAAAAAAAAAAAGTTGTGATAAGCAGATGTACAGTAAAGAGTATATATTGTCTTCAATCACATTCATAAACATTAAAGTTCCCTCCACAATGAGAACATTGGAGTTAATTATTCTACTTACTGAGATTATTGAGGAGAAATAGCAGGAAAGTGAAGGGGCAATGTTTCCCATTCACAAGATGAACAAATAATGACTTCGCAAAAGGAGACCCTTGGAAAACTTAGTAGCTTCTTAAATGCATCCCTTTCACGTTTCAAACTCACACAATGATGATGCATGTGTAGTTTCAACTCCTTTAACAACATTGCATTCTTCAAAATGTACATTACTAGTTTTGTGTCCTCTTCCAAACAATAGAATCTTTGATTCTCAATATATTGAATGGATGAAATACACAGAGGCACTATTTCAGATGGAAATGAAAGAGCGTCATCATCTAATAAGTGACACTGACAATCAATACACAAAATCACATAAGGTAATGTCAATAAAATGAAAGGCATGCACTCATAGACATAGATCCTGTAAATGAACAATCACTTAAGGTAATGCCAATACATATCGCGCTTACCACATCCACAATTAAATGTGTTAGCTTCGGAGCAAGTTTTAGCATCTGGAACATAATATTTTCAATTTCAATCTCCAAATGAGTCAAGTTCGGAAACATGGGGAGCTCATTCTCACTAACATGACCAAACAACTGCAAAAAGAAAGATGATCATTATAGAGTAAAACATAGTGTAAACTACAGAATGTAACTAGAAATTAGCGCCATCATTCAGATGATTAAGGATTAGGAGACGTACTTCAACAGTAGACTGTGATAGCCATAGAGTCTGCACTTTGGAGACTCTTCTGATAAGTTCAAGTTTCCAAGGTTCGTATTCATAACCACCTAAGCAAATCCTGGCTTCATCAAGTGAACTAAGGTTGCTTACTTCATATCTCGACCCATCAACAGCTACATCAAGGCATCTAATATTTGGTGCTTTAACAGCAATAAATTGGCTCTCATTACATATTTTCAGTTTATCCAAGGTCAGAGAATCTATATATAGCTCTTTTATGCCTTCACAATATATAATCATCAGCTCTTTAAGAACAGGTCAACCTGAAGTAAGAATCTTCAGCACATCTTTACCTACAAACCTCGATCCATGAAGGTATAGAGTCTCAAGTTTTGGTAGATGCAAGCTCAACCAAACATTGATTTCGAAAGTACCCCTTAGCTTCAACACCTTAAGTGTCTGACGAGCAAATAAGTCCACTGGCAGGCGCACAAGTTTATTTGGTAAACCCCAATCATCTTTAATCAGATAAAGCTCCCAAATTTCACGTCTCAGTGTAGAATTGATCAATGTGTTGACATGGACGGTTATAAAATCTTTAAGTATTTCAAAGTGAAAACGTTGCAGACATGAACGTCATTGTTAAGCAGAACATTATCTATGAAACTCATGAAATTATATCTCTCACAGTCCTTATAGGAAGCTTGATAAAGTCTAGCACAGGAACTTTAGTCCAAATAGAGACCCATCTTCTAGACAATATACTAGTTGCAACAGCAAGTTTTGTAGGCACAAAAGTTAAGATATGGCAAAGCAGTGCATCCGGTAGCTTACTAATGTAATCCATCTATCTCATGGTCACTTTTGTTTCTTTGAGCACGAAATTGAAACCGTACAAGTGCCTGATCAAACCAAATGAACCCAAAGATTGAAAGTAGATACATTTTTGTTCACAAAATTTTTACATAAATATCAAGAATATAATGGAATCTCTAATAGTAATTCTAAAGGAAGAGTAATACATTATGTAAAAATAATTAGCTCAAGAAATCACTCTATACTCTACACATATACCTTCCTCAAGAGAACAATCTTAGCAATTTAGGGCTATTTAGCATAATCAATCAAAACATGCAGGTAACATACCTAGGAGCAAAGATATGACGATATAAATCAACCAAAGTTATGGAGACTAATTGGGGCTCCCTCTTTCCGAGAAAATGTTTACTAGTAGCATTTCTCTAAATAAATAAACAACTTTTATCAAACACGGGTTCCACAAATGTTGATCTATCTACGAAAATATCATAATGATTAGTATGTTGATATATTTACATAATTGTCACTGGATAAACGCTTTGTTTAACTTGAAGATTAAATGGGGCTCCCTTTTTATTTCTAACATCAAATTTAACTCAAATACATTTCCTTGAGCTAAAAAAAAAAAAACAATAACAACAATTCCACTAATGAGCAACGAGGCAAAACACAAGATCTCACACATGGTAGGAAATTCAGGCAAATACCCATAATTCCAGGTGAAATAACAATTTAAGTTTTCCTGAAACTTCAACTTCTTCAAAAGAAATTCTAATTATTCATTTCAATTTATAATGCCCCAGTTTCTCATGGTGAGAAACATTCTCGAAATAAATTTTGTTTCTCACGTAGCATTTTCGTAAATAAACCAACTTTATTCAACTTTATTCAATTATAGAGCCCATAATAATGAAAAAATTGTTAATTTATTCAAAAAATACCCAATGAGAAACAAATTTCGTTTCTCGATATGAGAAACGGGAAATTTCCCAATATATTGAGCCAACTAAATTTCAATAAAATTTTGGTACTGTTCAATCATGATGAATTTCTAGAAATTGATACTATAAAGATGAGATTACATACCTTGAAATATGGAGGCAGAATTCCACGAAATGACGATCTCCGGCGAACTAAATGAGAACTTCTAAAAGAAAAAAAAAAACTAGAAGCCACTAAAAGTCAACCTTTGTAATTATGTGTAATCCAACCAAATTGTGATTTGATGTTGATTTATACTATCGATTTGGAGTATTATTTATCTGGGATTGACCTTCTCAATTTAATCCTTGATTTGTACCCTGTATGCTTACGTAGATTTGATGACTCGATTTCAAATTTTTCTTTTCTTTTTTTAAAAAAAATTACGACGTATAAATGTATAATGAATGGAAACTGCCACCTGAGGTTTTGCTTGACATTTTTCTTTTTTTAGAGTATCCCGATTTTTGAAGACAAAAAAACCAAAAATTGTGTTTTTACTTTTCTATTGTCTTTCTATTGCCAATTTTCAAATTATCATCATTTGATTTTTTTTTTAAAGGGGTTGTTAAACCACCCTCGAATCTCCAGTTAACGTCCACAAAATAAAATTCATTTTACAAATTTACCCTCATATATATAAACAGAAATTCACCATCTCCAACATGATATCTAACTCACCCTCACTCCTTTCTCCAAACCACCACCACCATAAGTGAAGTTATCTCATTGCACTTTTATCATCTTGAGTTCTTGACCAATGACCATCATTCTTGTATATATTGACTGTTGGAATAAAGGAAGGAATCCAAAATAGCCTGACCCGGGCGCCCGACCGGGCGAAGTTTTGCTCGACCAGGCGCGAGAAGGGTCGTAATTCCCGAGTTCCGTCGCCCGAACGGGCGCGAGAGGAGCTTGGAAAATGAAGGGATGTTCACCCGACCGGGCGCGAGAGCAGCCTATCTTTTGGCTGGATACTCGCCCGACCGGGCGAAGCTCCGCCCGTCCGGGCACGAGTGCGGTTGTTGGGTTGCTTAACTTCCTTGAATTCTTTTCTTCTTCAATCTCTTGTAACCCCTCACTTAAGAGGTGTTTTATGATGATTAAAACACATGTTTTTCTTCTATTTTTTCACACCTTTTCACTTCCCTTGATCTTTCATCTTCCCTCTATTGTTCTATATATTTCATGGTCAGTTTTTCCAGAAGATATACATATGAAAAATACTCTTGAAGATACACATTAAGCTAAACACATTTTCCTCTTTGGGCATAAGTTTGCGTAGGCTCCACCTCTCATTCTAAAGTGCCTTAGCGTGAGAGTGGTGTATAACCTTAGGGAACGATCTGGTGAATACAATTGAGCACCCGGGTTGCACCGGAATTCGTTTTCAAAGGCAGTGATTATTCACGCCACACCGAATTTCCTTCTCTTATTTTTGCTTTTGTTTTATCGTTGCTCTTGTTTTAGACACCTATTTTACAACAATTTTGACAACGAATATGTCTATTACAAGTAGCATTTTGAACAAGACTCCTCTCGACCTCTCTAAGTTGGAACCGCTTGATGGTAACAACTATAAGAGGTGGTCACAAAAATTGTTAATCTTTTTTGAACAGTTGGAAGTTGACTATGTGTTGAATGAAGATGCTGTTGAGACCCTCAAGAATGCGGAAGAAGCTGCCAAGACCGCTATTGAGGCAGTCCCGGCGGCCATAACGGAAGCTTTGAAAAAGAAGGAGAAGGACAACAAGCTTGTTTGTGGCTAATAATACTTTGTTTGATTTGTTTGTTAATTTCAGGTCAAGCAAGATAATATGGGACTCCTTGGAGAAGAAATATGGATCGGATGATGCTGGTAAAAAGAAGTACATGGTGGGCAAGTGGATCAATTTTAAGATGGACGATGAAAAGCCGATCATGTCTTAAGTCCATAATTATGAGAATTTAGTGACTGAAATCCTTGGTGAAGGCATGAAGATGTGTGAGACTCTTCAAGCCAATGTTCTCTTGGAGAAATTCCCTCCTTCTTGGAATGACTACCGAAATCTATTGAAGCACAAGAAGAAGGACATGACCCTCCAAGAACTCATTAGCCACATGAGAACCGAAGAGGCCAATCGCCTCAAGGATAAGTTTGAAACTTTGTCTCTTAATTCTTCCAAGGCTAACCTTGTTGAGTCTTCTTTGAACGTATCTAAAAACAGGAAAATCTCCAAGAAATTAAGGGAAGCAACAAGTCCAAAGTCAATTTCACTCATAACAACAAAATCCAAAAGGCTAACGTGACGTGCTACGTGTGTGGAGTCATAGGTCACAAAGCCTACCTATGCACCCGTAGGCATGGAGCTAAGAAAGATGGTTATACCTCCCAAGCTAATCTTGTTGAGAAGGAGGACATCATTGTAGCAGTGGTGGTTGAAGCCAACTTGGTGGAGAACAAAATAGAGTGGATTTTGGACACCGGAGCATCGAGGCATTTTTGTGCAAACAAGGCCTTGATGATTGAGTTTGAAGATGTCTCCGACGGCGATCATGTCTACATGGGCAATAGTAGTACCGCCGGAGTCCTTAGCAAAGGAAAGGTCCATCTCAAACTTACCTCCGGAAAAACTTTATTTTTGAATAATGTGTTATATGTTCCCTCTTTTAGGAGAAATCTGGTTTCGGGAGCCCTTCTCAACAAAGCTGGCCTAAAACTTGTCTTTGAGGCCGACAAGATTGTAATGTCTAAAAATGGAGACTTTGTTGGGAAAGGTTACCTCAATAATGGTTTGTTTGTTTTGAATATCATGAATGAGAATGGAAGTACTTCTTTTGCTTATATTATTGAGTCTTTGAATGTTTGGCACAATCGTTTGGGACATTTAAATTCTTCTTATTTGAAAAAGTTAAAGGACATGAATTTGATTAATTTTTCAATGGATGATAAACTTGACAAATGCCAAATTTGTGTTGAGGCCAAACATACTAAGAAACCATTTAAGCAAATGGTCTCAAGAAGTACAAAATTACTTGAATTGATTCATTCGGATTTAGCGGACTTTAAAAATTGCACTAGTAGAGGTGGGAAAAATTATTATATTACCTTTGTTGATGATTTTTCTCGCTATACCAAAGTTTATTTGCTTAAAACAAAATATGAAGCCAAAAGTGCATTTTTAAAGTACAAAGCCGAAGTTGAAAATCAATTGGACTTAAAAATCAAAAGAGTTAGGACCGATAAAGGTGGTGAATATGGTAAAGATTCTTTAAAAGATTTTTGTGAAGCCAATGGCATCATGCATGAAACAAGTCCACCTTACACACCCCAATCAAATGGTATTGCCGAAAGGAAAAATAAATCTTTAAAAGAGACTATGAATGCCATGTTTCTTAGTTCCGGTTTATCCGATAGTTTATGGGGAGAGGCGGTTCTTTCCGCTTGTTATGTTCTCAATAGAGTGCCCCATAAAAAAATTGGATAAAACCCCCTATGAACTTTGGAAGGGATATAGTCCAAATTTAAAATTTTTGAAAGTGTGGGGGTGTTTGGCTAAGGTGGCCCTTCCGGATTTAAAAAAAATCCACCATCGGGTCTAAAACTTTTGATTGTGTGTTCATTGGATATGCTTATAATAGTGCGGCCTATAGATTCATGCTTTTAAATGATAGATCGATTTGTGAAGCTAGAGATGCGGTATTTTTTAAGCATATTTTTCCTATGAATAAGTCTTTGTCTTCTAATGTTGATATACATGCTAGTGAGTCAAGTATGAATGTGCCTTTGGTTGATTCTTTGTCTAGTTCTAGTCTCCCCTCTTCTTCTACCAAAGTGGTAGAAGTTGTACCTAGGAGAAGTAAGAGACCTAGAGTAGAGTCTTCCTTTGGACCGGACTTTTTGACTTCCTTTGTGGTATAAGACTTTGATGTGAATTGTTTGAATGAGCATGTTGTGTCTTTGTTTCTCTTGGAGGAAGACCCTAAGACTTATGATGAGGCAATGAGGTCTATAGATGCTAGCTTTTGGAAAGAGGCCATTAAGAGTGAGCTTGATTCTATTATGTCCAATCATACTTGGGACCTTTGTGACTTGCCTAAGGATTCTAAACCTATTAGTTGTAAGTGGATTTTCAAGAAGAAATTTAGACCGGATGGGACCATAGATAAGTTCAAGGCTAGACTTGTCATTAGAGGTTTCACCCATAAGGAAGGTATAGATTTCTTTGACACCTACTCTCCCGTGATTAAGATTGCCACCATTAGAACCTTGATAGCCCTTGCGGCAATTCATGACTTAGTGGTTCACCAAATGGATGTCAAAACGGCTTTTCTTAATGGAGATCTTGATGAAGAAATTTATATGACTCAACCGGAAGGGTTTATGGTGAAAGGGCAAGAACATAAAGTGTGTAAACTTAGAAAGTCTCTTTATGGTCTTAAGCAAGCACCTAAGCAATGGTTTGAGAAGTTTGATAGTACTCTTAAGAGTTGTGGCTATGTGTCACGGTTCGAGTGGTTTGACACCGGATCGTGCGGCGCGCTCTTATATTTTGGAAACAAGAACGCAAGCCTAGAGTGAGAGAGGTTCGTGGGCACACAGCAACACGGACCAAGGGTATCTCAATGAGGCAATCGTTAGTAACGAGTGCAGGGTCGGGGCTTGTGACGGCCGATACTTCGAAGCGGGCACAAGCGGAACCGACAAGGATGTAGGCGTCTTTGAGAGTCTCTTGGTTTGGTGGGGAGCTTTAAAACAAGGCAAGCACAATATCTATAAAGGCTTAAATCAACACGCAAGTCTTAAAGCAAGGCAACCCAAATAGGAGCTTTTTCATTCATTCAACCATCGCTCCATATAGAGCTTTATATTGTTTACATGGAGAAATACTAATGAACACTGAAATGACAGTAACACAATAATCTACTCTAGCGCCTAAACTACTTACACGAATACAATGAAAGTCTAACATAAACTAAGTAAAGACATAAGAAAGCAAAATACATGATGAAATAGGTTGGATCCTAACATCCTCCCCCACTTAAGCTGTCGACGTCCTCGTCGACTTACAAAATATGACTAAGGAGACTAAAGTTCTTGATCCTTAGGTCTCTGCTGAAGGTGCTGCGCTGTCTGCTCCTGATGCTGGCTCGGTTGCTGATGTTGCGGCTTGAGTCTTCTTGATCTGGGTGGTAGGGCTTGAGGCGGCTGACGTGAAAGACTGGGTGTATCTTCATCTATGCTGGAGGTTCGACCTTGTACGCATTCTTCCCTATTCGTTTTATGATGCGGATGGGGCCTTCGTATTTTCTGATCAATCTTCGATCTCTTCCTCTCAAGAACTTCAGTTGTTCGGGTAACACTTTCACCATCACCATATCCCCAACATCAAACTCCAACGGTCTTCTGTTTTGATCAGCCCACTTCTTCATTCTCCTAGCTGCTCGCTCCAAGTAGGCCCGAGCAATCTCTGTGTTTTGCTCCCACTCCCTTTTGAATTCTCGAGCTTGAGTACTTCGTCCGGCCTCGGTGTCTGCTACTATGTGAGGCAAGAGAGGTTGTTGGCCCATGGTCAGCTCGAAAGGGCTCTTGTTTGATGAGGAGCTCTTTTGGGCGTTGAAACAAAGTTGAGCTACATCGAGGAGTCTCACCCAATCCTTCTGATTGGCACTGACGAAGTGGCGCAAATATTCTTCAAGTAACCCATTGAATCTCTCCGTCTGCCCATCTGATTGTGGATGATGACTTGATGACATATTGAGTTCTGACCCCATCATCCGAAATAACTCTGATCAGAATATGCTTGTGAATCTCGTGTCTCTGTCGCTCACTATACTCTTGGGGAGTCCCCAATACTTCACAACGTGCTTGAAAAATAATGAGGCAGTTTCTTCAGCACCACATGCCTTTTGCATTGGAAGGAAGGTAGCATATTTTGAGAATCTATCTACAACCACCATTACTGCGGAGAGCTGGTCCACCTTTGGGAGGCCACTGATGAAGTCCATGGATACACTCTCCCAAGGGCGAGTAGGGATTGGTAACGGTTCAAGGAGCCCACCGGATTTCTGTCGGTCGACCTTGTCTTGTTGACACACCAGGCAAGTTCTTGTGTTGTTCATCACGTCCTCTTTCATCCCCGGCCAATAGTATCCTGTGCTCAGTAAGCTGAGTGTCCTTTGCCAACCCGGATGACCTGCCCATAGCGTGTCGTGGCATTCCCTCAAGAGCATCTTTCTCAAACCACCTGCTCTAGGGATGAAGAGTTTCTTTCCTTTTGTGTAGACGAGTCTGTCTTCCATCCTGAAACGTCTAGTTTTCCCTTCTTCAATCAGTTTCTTGATGGTTCCTGTCATCGGATCATCTCCTAAGTAAGCTTTGACTTGATCACGCACAGAGGTAGCGACGTTGCTTGAAGTTAAAGGGGCTAATCTTTGTAGGGGTGCCAGGCCTGCTCGCCTGCTCAGCGCATCTGCTACCATGTTGCTAGCCCCTGTTCTGTATGAAAACTCTACATCAAACTCAGCTAAGGATTCTTGCCATCGAGCCTGTCTTCCCGTCAACTTAGGCTGAGAGAGAAAGTGGGTTGCAGCAGTATTGTCAGTGCAGACGATGAACTTTGAGCCCAACAAGTAATGTCTCCAGCCCCTAAGGCAGTGCACAATAGCTAGGAGTTCCTTCTCTTGTGCTGCGTACTTCCTTTCCGCACTGTTCAACTTCCGACTCTCGAATGCAATGGGATGGCCATCTTGGAGTAATACTCCTCCCAAGGCAAAATCGGAAGCGTCTGTCTCTACTTCAAAGGGTTTGTTAGGGTTAGGGAGAGCGAGGACTGGCTCTCTCACTACTGAATCTTTCAATTTCTGAAAAGCTTTTTGTTGTTTCTCTGACCATTCCCAACGACGATCCTTCTGCAAGAGGTCGGTGAGGGGACTGGCTAACTCGGAGTATCCCTTGATAAATCTGCAGTAATAATTTGCCAAGCCTAGAAAGGACCGAAGCTCGGAAGTGTTCCTTGGATCTTTCCAATCCTGAATTGCTTGTATCTTCTTTGGATCCATCCTTATGCGGCCTTTACCTACAAAGTGTCCCAAGAACCCAACTTCTTCTTGGGCAAAAGCACATTTTTCTCGCTTGACAAACAGATGATGTTTTCGCAGCTTCTCAAACACCTTTCTCAAGTGGTCGAGGTGTTCTTCAAAGGTCTTGCTATAAATTACAATGTCATCCAGGTACACCACTACAAATTTGT
Source organism: Chenopodium quinoa (assembly GCF_001683475.1). Classification (NCBI taxonomy): domain Eukaryota; kingdom Viridiplantae; phylum Streptophyta; class Magnoliopsida; order Caryophyllales; family Amaranthaceae; genus Chenopodium; species Chenopodium quinoa. The sequence continues at coordinate 3,650,908 of NW_018745080.1, read as the reverse complement.
CGAGAAATTCATGGAACACCTGATTCATCAAGGTGCAGAAGGTTGCGGGGGCATTGGTCAACCCAAACGGCATAACTAGCCACTCAAATGCTCCATATCTCTTCACACATGTGGTCTTCGGTTCATCTCCTTGAGCAATGCGAACCTGGTGGTAGCCAGATTTCAGATCCAACTTCGTGAAGAACACTGCATCCCCTAGTTGATCGAACAAGTCCGCCACCAAAGGAATGGGGTAATGATTCCGCACTGTGACCTTGTTGAGGGCTCCGTAGTCTATGCACAATCGGAGGCTCCCATCTTGTTTCTTCTGGAAGAGCACGGGAGCTCCATAAGGAGCTTTCGAGGGGCGGATGAATCCTGACTCTAGTAAATCTTCCAGTTGCTTTCTAAGTTCCGCTAGCTCGGGAGGGGCCATACGGTAAGGGCTTCGAGCAGGGGGCCTCGAACCAGGAACAAGTTCAATCTCGTGATCCACAGCCCTCCTAGGAGGAAGCACCTTTGGGAGCTCCTTGGGGAGGAGGTCCTCAAATTCTGTGAGAAGCTTATCTAAAGCTGCGGGAATTTCATGAGGGCCTTCATCTTCTTTCACTAATAGAGTAGCAAGGAATGTGGGTTCGTTCCTTTTCAACCCCTTTTTTAGTTGCATTGCCGAAAAGAGGGGGCCTTTAGACCCTTTTCTCATCTTGCAAGTCTTGAGGAGGCAAGGTTGTTGTCCAGCTACTAATACTGACCCCAGGTGGGGCATCGGGACAGCTTTACTTGCAAGTAGGAAGTCCATACCGAGTACAAGGTTAAAGTCATCCATGGTGGCTACAGTGAAATCCAGGTTTCCGCTCCATTCCCCCAGCTTTGTTGGGATGTTCCTTGCAACCCCATGAACTGGCTTGGCGGCTGAGTTAACAACTTTCATACTACCCCCTTCTTGAATCGACTTCAGCCCTAATCTTCGAGCTTCTCCATGGGATATGAAGTTATGGGTGGCCCCGGTGTCAATCATCGCATGGCCCCTCCTCTCATTCACCAACACTTCTACATACATCATCTTAGTGTTTTTGGACCTCTCCTCGGGCTCTTCCTTTCCCATGGAGTACAACATGTGCACCGCGCCCAGCCTTGAGGGCTCTTCCTCATCGGGCTCTACCTTGCATGCTTCTTCGGTCTGTTTTGACTCCACCGTCATCGCCGATAACTTCTTTTGGAGACTATCGATTTCTCTCTTATGACGGCATTCGAACCACTTGTGGGGGCCCCGACAGAGGATGCATGTTAGGGGTCTGTTCCCCGTTGAGAAGGTTGATGTGCTTCCCTTACTTGATGAAGAGGAAGCTCCACTCCTTCTAGACGTCCCCCACAGTCTTTTTGTACATATTCCCAACATTGTTTGAGCTAACTTGGGAGGCGGGGTGTTGGCTTCTAGGAGTGCTTGTTGCTTGTCCATTGTTCCCCTTCTTCTGATTAGGGCCCTTATCGGGTGAGTAATCCATTAGCTTCTCAACTGCTGCTATAGCACCAGCTAGAGTGTCTATCTTTTGGCGCCAAATCTCACGTTGCGCCCAATCCTTCAAACCTCGCACAAAGTTGAACAACCGATCCTTCTCTGACATATCTTGGATCTTTAACATGCACGCACAATATTCCTTCACATATTCTCGAATGGAAGTCTTGTGGTGTAGGGTGGTTAACTTTGTGCGAGCCACGAACTCGGTGTTATCCGGGCAGAACTGGTTCTTGATCTCCTTCTTGAGATCCTCCCAACTATCAAGCGTGATTCGTTTTGCTTGAATGTCGGCATATTTGGTGCGCCACCACAACTTCGCGTCCTCCACTAAATACATGGTGGCAGTATCCACCTTGAAAGGATCCTCTATTTGACAAATCCGGAAGTATTGTTCCATGTCAAAGATGAAGTTGTCGGCTTGCTTCGAATCTCTTGCCCCATCAAAGGTTTGGGGCTTGGGCGGCTTTATCTTTGCACCCCCACTGCCCCCAAAGCCTTGAGGAGCATGCATAGTGGCACACTTGTCGAGTGCCTCATCAGCTAGTGCCTGGACACAATTCAGTTGCTCCAACAGTCCATCTACTGTGGAACGTAGATTGCTGATTACATTATCCTGCTTGATCACAATATCTTCGAGCTTGGGCACCCTTTCCTCTAGGAAGGCCCATTGTTCGGACTTGCCCTCAAGCCAGGCCAGCCGTTGTTCGAAGGTGTATTCGAGATTATCTTCCATCACTGGCGTGCTACTTGAACACGAATTTAGGCAACGATGAAGTGTTGGCTATGATACCAACTGTCACGGTCCGAGTGGTTTGACACCGGATCGTGCGGCGCGCTCTTATCTTTTGGAAACAAGAACGCAAGCCTAGAGTGAGAGAGGTTCATGGGCACACAGCAACACGGACCAAAGGTATCTCAATGAGGCAATCGTTAGTAACGAGTGCAGGGTCGGGGCTTGTGACGGCCGATACTTCGAAGCGGGCACAAGCGGAACCGACAAGGATGTAGGCGTCTTTGAGAGTCTCTTGGTTTGGTGGGGAGCTTTAAAACAAGGCAAGCACAATATCTATAAAGGCTTAAATCAACACGCAAGTCTTAAAGCAAGGCAACCCGAATAGGAGCTTTTTCATTCATTCAACCATCGCTCTATATAGAGCTTTATATTGTTTACATGGAGAAATACTAGTGAACACTGAAATGACAGTAACACAATAATCTACTCTAGCGCCTAAACTACTTACACGAATACATTGAAAGTCTAACATAAACTAAGTAAAGACATAAGAAAGCAAAATACATGATGAAAGAGGTTGGATCCTAACACTATGTTACTAATTCATCGGATTCATGCTTGTACTCTAAAGAGTTTGGGTCATCTTGTGTTATAATTTGCTTATATGTTGATGATATGCTTGTTGTTGGTACTAACCTTGTTGTTGTGAATGATTCCAAGGCTATGCTTTCTACTAAGTTTGAAATGAAGGACATGGGAGAAGCCGATGTTATTCTCGGAATTCGCCTAAAGAAAACAGAGAATGGTTTCTCCATGAGTCAATCTCACTATGTAGAAAAGATTCTAAAAAAATTTGATTCTTTTGATGTTGTTCCTAGCAAGGTGTCATATGATGTCAATGCTAAATTTGCAAAGAACAAGGGTTCTAGTGTGTCTCAAGAGCTCTATGCAAGGGTCATTGGTAGTGTTATGTTCTTGATGAATTGTACTCGACCCGACATTGCCTATGCAGTGAGTAGACTTAGTAGATATACTCACAATCCAAGTGAAGATCATTGGGTTGCTCTTTGTCGGCTTCTAAGGTATCTCAAAGGTACCATGGAGGTATGCTTGCATTTTAATCGCTTTCCTAATGTCTGAGAAGGCTATTGTGATGCTAATTGGGTAACCGATAATGATGAGGTTGTTTCTACTAGTGGGTATGTTTTTGTTTTGGGTGGAGGAGCTATTTCATGGAAGTCCTCAAAGCAACCATGTCTAGCTCGCTCCACCATGAAATCTGAATTCATTGCTCTTGAGTTGGCAGGTCATGAAGCGGAGTGGCTTAGGAGCCTCCTAGCCGACATTCCATTGTGGGGGAAGTCTTCATCTCCGGTGTCCATACATTGTGATTCTCAAGCGGCCATTGGAGTTGCCAATAACAACAACTACAACGACAAAAAGAGACATATGCGTATGAGACACAAAGTTGTGAGGCAATTTCTAAAAACTGGAGTCATTGCATTGGACTATGTAAGGTCCGAAAAGAACTTGGCGGATCCTTTGACGAAAGGGTTAGTAGGAAAACAAGTTGAAGAATCATCGAGGGGAATAGGACTTAAGGCCATGTGATGCATTACCTTGTCCCAGTTCCTATGGTGATGGTGTTTGTAATTCATGTTGGTTTGTGAGGTTGAGTTATTTAAACTCTTAATAGGTCCTTGTACAATTAAGACGCACGGTTAAAGGACTCACCTATGTGGTTGTGAAGACTAGCCATCTTCTTTGAAAACTTGGCCGGTTTTCTAGAGCCTCCACTAGAACTAAGGTGAATATGCTTGGCTATAAAAGAGCATATCTCTTCGCGGAGTCTATGCAAATTTTGGAGTGATGTATGTGTTGTGAGGTTTTTGAGTTAGTCTTGGAGTTTCAAGGTTAATCCACTCCATGATTAAGAGTCTAAGGGTTTCAAGGTTTTATTCACCCTTGTACTTGTAGCTCATTGTCTCATTTCACTAAGCACTAAGATTTCAAATTACGTATGTAATATCTAAGTGTTATGTATTAAACTCCTCTTATGCCCAATATGTTGTTCATTCTCTTCTTTGTTGATTTTTTCTTCCTTCCTTTAGCGGGGGATTGTTGGAATAAAGGAAGGAATCCAAAATAGCCTAACCCAGGCGCCCGACCGGGCAAAGTTCCGCCCGACCTGGCACGAGAAGGGTCATAATTCCTGAGTTCTGTCGCCCGACCGAGCGCGAGAAGAGCTTGGAAAATGAAGGGATGTTCGCCCGACCGGGCGCGAGAGTAGCCTATCTTTTGGCTGGATGCTCGCCCGACTGGGCGCGAGTGCGGCTGTTGGGTTGCTTAGCTTCCTTGGATTCTTTTCTTCTTCAATCTCTTGTAACCCCTCACTTAAGAGGTGTTTTATGATGATTAAAACACATGTTTTTCTTCTGTTTTTTCCCACCTTTTCACTTCCCTTGATCTTTCATCTTCCCTCTATTGTTTTATATATTTCATGGTCAGTTTTTCTAGAAGATATACATATGAAAAATACTCTTGAAGATACACATCAAGCTAAACACATTTTCCTCCTTTGGGCATAAGTTTGCGTAGGCTCCACCTCTCATTCTAAAGTGCCTTAGCGTGAGAGTGGTGTGTAACCTTAGGGAACGATCCGGTGAATACAATTGAGCACCCCGGTTGCGCCGGAATTCGTTTTCAAAGGCAGTGATTATTCACGCCACACCGAATTTCCTTCTCTTGTTTTATTGTTGCTCTTGTTTTAGACACCTATTTTACAACATTGACATTACCCTTCATGGAGCAGGTTCTTTGGTCGTTTAATTAATTTTCCACTACCACCTCCTTTTACCACCCACCACCACCTCCTCATAGATCTACCCGATTTTCGCGCGGAAAAGCTGAGGAGAGATAAAGGGAAGGCTGTCGTCAACGGCGTCGCCGGAGGCAAGATTTTTTTTTTTTTTTTTAATTTTCCGGTATGGGCTAAAATGCCCTTTTTCGGTAAACCAAGGCGGAAACGCCTAGATATTTCGAACCACCACTGGACGTTCAAAATTTCTCGGCGTTTAGGGTGAAACTCCCAAAAATTTCAAACGTCCAGCGGTGGTTCGAAATATCTATGCGTTTTTGCCATGGTGTTTCTAAAAAATGGGCGTTTGAATTTGTTTTGATTCATAATTGCGTAATGATCCTGTGATACAATACGAAATGAATTTGTAAAAAAAAGCACAACATCTTACTATCCACATTCAAAGAATCACTCTAAACAAGCATTTTGTATACGTTCCCTTACTGGAAATTTTGCACATCCCTCATTTTTATTATTATAGTTGTTCTTAGTTTTGTTGCTATAGTTGTTGCTATTGAGGAAGAAGTGCTGGACATTAGGGCCCACCCCAAGCTTGCTTCCCTACCTTATAAAAAGTAGATGATAACTCTTAAGAATAGTGTGCTACCAACTATCCCTACCGTATAAAAAGTAGAAGATAACTCTTAGGAATAGTGTGCTACCAATTATACCCTTAAAATTATGTACAAAAAATGTGTATTTACTTTTTTACCCTCATTAAAATGTTTACTCTCATTAATGTATTTAATGTTTTTCTTATCATTAAACATATCATCAATTAATTCAAAGTTTTTTATTTTAACAAAAAACTTGTAATGCTTTTTTTTTTTTTTAATAAAAAAAATTCTAATGCTTTATACTTCATTTGTTATTATTATTATTTAAAAAGAAAAGAAAAATTGTATGTACGAAGAGACGGCTTATTACCAAGAGACTATTTATTTTTACTCTTTCGTGGTTGCTCTTTTTATTTACAATCTTGTCGTCCTTTAATTGCAACTATTGTTAAGGCTTATTAGCTTTTGAAATGTACATTGTTTGATGGCACATAAACAACATTATGAAATTTGAATGGGATTCATATTAAATAGTGATATTTGAGCAGATGTTACCATGAGGTATAAAGAACTTAAAAATCCAATACTCAAGGGAATCGATGATTAAAAAAAAATGTTATTAATTATAGAGAAAATTTAAGAGGAAAAATATAACTTAGTAGTGGTTATTGCTTTAGTATTAAATATAGATATAGATATTAGATGGTCGTAGAACATTAAAGAACTTACATTATTAAGTTTTTAGCTTCAACGAACATTTCACATATTATTACTCCTTATGACCAAAGCTCACAAAAAAAATCATTTGAAGAAAAACACATTAGGTATTATTGAAACATGCAAATCAATTAAAAGTTATAAACTAACAATTGCCGCTTAACTTGTGGAGGGATGCAAATCAATTAAATATTATTTAATAATAATTTTGAAATAATACTATCAAACTTTTGAGGATTTTAAAAAAATAATTGTCATAAAGGATTTTGGTGGCTTTCTTATACTTCTACAAAGCCACCATATAGGCACATAAACCAAATAGTACGTATTAAAACTACCAGGTCTACCACCCAAACCAAAGGTGTAAATACACGCCAATACAACTTCTCTGCAAGAGCTAGCCCTATGCACTCATCGCTCGCGTAGGCTACCCTAGTAAAAAATAAACATTATAATCATTGGGAACGAAGTAATCTTTTACTTTTCCCACTAAATAAAAGATTAATTGTTGTTTAATTATTATTAGTGTTTTTTTTTTTGAAGGCTAATTATTATTAGTGTTGTTATTATTATAATTGTTATTGTTACTTATTATTATTATAGTTGATCTTGTGGACGGTATAAGTGGTAAGTTGAGGTAAACTAATTTTTATAACAAGGGTAAGAACGTAATTTCAGATTATAAATGCGGGCGTTAGTCGGAAATTCGAGGGCGACGTTTAGCGTTTTAGTTTAATAATAAGTTTGACTAAAATTTGATTTTTTTTTTATATATGATAATATCATATGATTTTGAAAACCAACAGATAAAAACTATAGCGATACCAAATGAAACAGCTAATTGAGGACTTGTTTACCATCGTTTTTTGTTTTCAGTTTTTTGATTTTTTACAAAAATAAAAAACCAAAACAAGAAACATCAAAAAGGTATTTCCATTTTTCAATAATTAGTTTTCAAAATCATCATGATTTTAACAAGGTTGACCAATTTTAGATTCATTATATGAAATATATCATATGATTTTGAAAAAAAAAAAACATATTGATACCAAACGAACTTCAAATGGTGAATTAGAGGAGGTATACTACTATATATGCACAAAAATGGTTACCGTTTGATTGGTTTTATAATAATAGTTAAAATAATTACCAATCTTTTATATAATTGCAAAGTGATTTAACCACAATCCTTAAAAATGCCAATTCTCAAATCTCATGTATTTAAGAGTTTTTTTTTTTTTTTTTTTTTTTTTTTTTTTTTTTTTTTTTTTTGGTGCTATAACCTCCAATTAAATAACTTCCACTTCTCCATTTTTTTTTCCTAATAACTTCCATATCTTATATAACGTGCGTTAGCACGGATACACTCTAGTAATGATAATAATCTCTACGGAGGTCAGTTTTATATAAGCCAAGAAGAGAGGTTGTGATGTCCTCTTAAAATACTTTAATACCCCTCTTGTTTTTTTTTTTTTTTTTTTTTTTTTGTACGAATACCCCTCTTGGTTAATACTAAAAAGGTTATAAAAATAATTCTACATTATTCATTCATTAATCACGAATCAATTATGCCTTTATTTGGTTCAATCAATTCTAATTTTCAATTCATTGACCTCATAAAATTATGTCATGAATTACTTCAAAATCTTCAATCAATCCTAGTAATTTCATCAAACCCACGATCAATGCATTTAACAAATCAATCAACTCATAAAATCAAAATCATAATTTCCCTATTATAGTAAAATTATTCCCTCCATTAATCATATAAAATTATAATATTTTCATTTATTACTAATATCAGTATTGATATTCATATATTCACGCATGTTGCAACTAAAAGCTAGTAATAATAATTTGATGGTGTTACTCTGTGCTAGGTTCAACCTAATATTTAGTAATTTGAATTATTTTTATTGAAATTAAATTATTATTCATTTTCTAAATAAAAAATAAAATTATTTTTGTCAAACTAAATTATACTACATGCTCGTAAATATTAAGTCCTCTATAACTATGCAAATTAAAACTTATTTTTATTGAAATCAGCTGTAAATTATACAAAATTTAACTAAATTTTGCTTCTTTTTTTTTTTGGCTAAAATTAATTTATTTTTACTACAGAATTTTGAAATTATATTTTAGTGTCCAGTTATTTTTGGGTTAAAAATAGTTAACATATCCAAATAATCCATTTACCACTATCCGGAGTTATACTCAACTCAAGGGGTAGCATCTTTATACTCAGACAGAAGCGATCCTGCTTCCTCCTTAACAAATCCCAAATTCTCAAAATTTCTGCTCTTAATTTTTTCAATCAATTGATTTTCCCTACCTTTAGTCTTTCTTCATTTCATTCAACTATTACAAATTCAAGCTGATCAATTGTAGATGATGAAGGAGAAACCCCCAATTTAAGGTTGCATCAATGCGCATCAATTTAGACCTTAATTGCTGATTCTAACCCTAGCAAAAAATTAAGGTAATTATCCTCCAATCTATTTTATTTTAAAGATTATACTTTTAATTGTCTAATGTTTAATTGTGATTACCTAATTTCAATTTTTGTTTGTTTGATTTTAAACTTTTCAATTTCCTAGAATTTCCCTGAATTTTAATGATTTTATCTACAATCTGGTGATTTGGGTTATATCGATTACATAATTGTTTTCTTTGGTTGATTACAGTTTCAATTTTTTTGATTATTAAATTGCCATTAGCTTTTCTTGTTAAATAATAAAGGTTGGTTTTTGGGATCATTATACTGCAATCTATTTTATTTTAAAGATCATAATTTTAATTGTCTAATGTTAATTGTAATTACCTGATTTCAATTTTTGTTTTTGATTTTGAATTTTTTAATTTCCTAGAATTTCCCTGAATTTTAATGATTTTATCTATAATCTGGTGATTAGGGTTAATTCAATTACATAAATGCTTTCTTTGGTTGATTACATTTTCAATTTCTGATAGTTAAATTGCCATTAGCTTTTCTTGTTAAATCATAATGGTTGGTTTTTGGGATCATTTTGTGTTTCTGATTGAGTTGATATGCTTCTGAAGTTTTACTAAAATTTGCAATTTATATCTTTTTCATGTTTTCATGATGCATATCGTGATCCTGGATGAACATATAACTCAAAGATATATAGCATTACATTGGTACTAACAGTTGCTGTTTTTCTTGATTAGTTACTTTGTTGTTGTCTTTGAAGTTGCAGTTCTGACAATCAATGGCTTGTTGAGTATCATCAAACTATCAAAGCATGGATCATATAAGTAATTTGCCTGATGCAATTATTAGCTATATTCTATCTTTTCTCTCTACGAAGTCTGCTGTGAAGACATGTATTTTATCGAAAAGATGGCAGTATGTCTGGACTAAAGTCCCTGCACTCGACATTACTGAAATGCCGCATTCACGTAGATACCTGAGTGATGAGCAGCAAATTCATTTCAAGAATTTCGTGAATAAGGTTTTACTTCAAAATGATGTATCCTGTCTGCAATGTTTTACCCTCAGAACCTATTCTGAGTATGATTATGACTGTATTGAGTCATGGTTGAGAGCTGTAGAAGGGCGTGAGTTTTGTGAGCTCAATGTAAAGCTTCATTGCCCCAGGACTTTTTACTTGCCTAGACAGTTTCTTTCCGGTCAGAAACTTGTGGTTTTAAAACTAGAAGGGTTTATGATTAGTAATATGGGGCATTCTTTCCATCTTCCAAACCTTGAGATCATCCATTTAGTTTCCGTTCTGTTTGATGGCGATCTATTTCTAAAGAGTTTGGTGTTGGATTGTACTGCTCTTAAGGAGCTGCTTATTGATGGATGTTATGGTTTTGAGGAAACACTCTATGTGGAGTCTTCGACCTTAGAGTCTTTAGAAATAAAAGAATGCATGATTAAAGAATGCGCAATTGATCGCAGTAATTATGTGTTACCTTTTATACGCATACAAACCCCAAATCTTAGGTACCTCAGTCTCCAAGACGCGCTGGCTAATTATAACATCGGTGAACTAAAGTTGCTCACTGAGGCAAATCTTGATCTCTGGGATAGTGAAGGTTATGATGAAATTGAACATCTTGCACTTCAGCTTATTGAAAAGATTTCTGGAGTAAAATCTCTGTGATTAGGAAGAACTGATGTGAGTTTATCCTCTTGCCTCGTATAGTTTTACTTTTACTAATCTGTGAACTCTTTGACATTACCTATCAGCTGTACTTGTCAAAATTCCAACTGGAATTGCTCAATTCCTTGCAGGTTGTTTGTTGTTTTGAAGATGCTATACCAAACTTTGAAAACTTGATTGAGTTGAAGCTTGCCGCTGATTTTGTTATCCATGAGCTGTTAGAAAGTACTCCTAAGCTGAAATCTTTGATCATTGAGGAAGTAAGCACATAATTCTTGAATTTTCTTTTTAACTTTTTATTACTAGTCATGTCTCTGAATGTGATTTTTGTAAAATATTTTGTGTTAATTCATCAGGTAGATTGTGTTGGTGAGAGTTTTTATTCCAAAGTTGCGCCTGGTTGTATGTCATGTCTTGAAAATGTTGAAATTGTCTTGGATAAAAGACATCATATCAGATTGGCAGAGTATATATTGAAAGTTTCTACCGCCTTGAAGAAGATGACAATCTACTTGCATCCTACGACTATAAAGAGGGGGAGAGCTGTTTATCAAAGTTTATTGAATCTTCCAAGATCCTCACCAATCTGCCAAGTTAAAGTTGTCCATCTTGATTGATAGGTATTGTTGAGCTAAACTTTTCAAGAAGTTCACTATTAGAGCTTCAAGTTTTCGCGTAGTTTTCACCATATTTGATGATTGGACGGACTGTTAGAGCAGTAAATTTGAAATGCAGGCTGAGCATTGAAATCTATTGGAAACATGAAGACTTGTTAAGCACAGCCTACACAGGAGTAAAAGTATGTTCCATATGCATATTGGATGATATTGCATCTTATATATTCTGTGAAAAAAACAATTGAAGTAATCTTTCCCATTTTTTTTCTTTACTTTTGAACTTTGTTTGATTTGTATCAAATTCATTACTCTGAACTTCTGAAACTAGTTTATTGTTTATCTTATCATTGCCATTCTTCTGATGCAAATTATGTGTTGTGGCTAAAACTTTAATTTCGTCTATAATTTTATCTCTACTTGTATGTCTTTTGCCTTCTCATAATTTGTATTACGTATTCGTTTTCCTTGGAATAAATCAATTTCCTCTTCTAAATTTGGATACTAGTGTAATTTACTTTGGTGTATTTGGGGCTTGAAAGGATCACAATGGTAATGGAATGAACACAATAATACTCTAGAAGGGGGGGTTGAATAGAGTATGGGCAATTTTTGCAAAACAAATATGTCAAGGTCTTAAGATTAGTTTCAGGGCGGAATAAACTAATCTCAGTTTTAAATTCAAAGCTTTGAAAACAGTTTATAAAATAAAATTGATTTACTTATCAGAGTCCAGGCTTGAGGCTTTGACACTTAGACAGAATGTAATTTACGAATTAAGCAAAAATAAATGCGAGTAAAGTAAAAAAAAAAAAAAAAAAACATGAGACAAGAGACAGAGATATTTTTACGAAGTTCGGCAAATGTGCCTACGTCTCCGCCTAGGGTTATCCAACCCGTAGGATTTTAAACTTCCTTTATTTCTTCCCTTAGAGTCCTAAAGCACCTAGAAGATGACCTCTCTTCTCTCCGTAACCGCCCGGCTACACTTTAGCAACTCAATTCCCAGAAATAAAAGATTACCTAAAATACTTTGAGTATTATAGAATTACTCTAAGTATATCTCTCTTTTGATATATTCTTTTTTCACTCTTAGTTACACTTTTCTTTTCTCTCAATCTAATCACACAATAAGGTATTAAAGAACTTAGAGAGAAAATATTTAACACTCTTGCTATAGTGTATAAAGCTTGATAATTCTTGAGTGTTCTTGTTCTACGTTGTTGTTCTTGTCGTTGTTATTTCTTCAGCACACTTAAACATTATTTATAGAGTTGTATGGTTGAAATTGAACGTTTGAAACTTCAACCGAATTCCTTCAAATTAGCTCCTTCAAACTTGCGGCTTTCAAAATTCGAACGTTGATTTCATCTTGCTGTTTTGAATATCTTTCAACGTTATATTTCAGCAACAATATCCAACTCTTCAAGGAATTTAAATTTTGCTGAAAATAAAAGTTGTTAGGATAAAAACAAATTTATTTATTCAAAAGATATATCATTATCATCCCATATTTCAAGGAGCCTGCGAAACAAATTTGTTAAAGATATTTATCTTTAACAAACTTAATCATAGCATATGGATAAAAATATTCAAAACAAAAGATAAATTTGTGAGAGATAAAATAATCAGAAAAATTATCACAATATATTTATGCAAAATAGTATAAACATCCAATCTAACAAATTTATCATGCGTATTGGGCTTTAAAACAAATATCTATATTGGAAAATTTGCATAGTCCAATCTGTAACATATTAAGTTAAGTGGGTTTGACTTCCATCATTATAAAGTTAGAATAAATAAAAAGGCTCATCAAGGTGGAGTCTTCAATCTCCCCGTTGATGGAAGTCAAAACCATCATTAAAACATAGCCAATATATTAAACCTGCACACAAAGATTAATATCCAAACATTCATCACATAATATAAAGCATTAAACTTCTCCCCCTTTTTGACATCCAACAAGGGAGGAAAAATGGTTGGAACAAACAATAAAACAAAATTAAAGTTATTTAATATACGGCAGTTTTATTTCAAGGCTTTGACATGCAGGTCAAGGTCTTGAAATAAGTTGCAGCATTACAATCAGCACAAATTAAAGCATTAAAGCACATACCTTAGCTCCCCCTACGAAGGTGCATCTTTATTTAATATTCTCAATTCAAGTCAAATACGAATGAATATACCTTCGCTTAAAGACTTAAAAATATCAGCAAGTTGATGATAAAAATATCAAACCTTTACTTTTGAATCTATCTTTACTCTTGAAGAATTCCTACAAAACAAAAGAACATTAAACCTTTCTAGACCACCAATAAAAATAACCAATATAATTAAACCTGCATACAAAGATTAATATCCAAACATCCATCATATATATAAAGCATTAAACTTCTCCCCCTTTTTTGACATCCAACAAGGAGAAAAAATGGTTGGAACAAACAGTAAAACAAAATTAAAGTTATTTAATATACGACAGTTTTATTTCAAGGCTTTGCCATATAGGTCAAGGTCTTGAAATAAGTTGCAGCTTTACAACCAGCACAGATTAAAGCATTAAAGCACGTACCTTAGCCCCCCCTACAAAAATGCATCTTTATTTAATATTCTCAATTCAAGCCGAATAAGAATGAATATATCTTCGCTTACAGACTTTAAAAAAAATCAGCAAGTTGATAATAAAAACATCAAACCTTTACTTTTGAATCTATCTTTACTCTTGAAGAATTCCTACAAAACAAAAGAACATTAAACCTTTCTAGACCAACTTGCAAATTTGGAGTCATAGTCAGGATGGACCATGTTTGGTGGTCTAGTTCCTTTAACAACCCATATTTGCTTGATTTGGTCTCGAAAATAAAAAGGAAAAGAATTCTTAACAATATAATGGTCATTTCTTCTAAAAGGACATGTTAACTTAGTATGACCCTTCTTGCAACAGTAAAAACATTTAGGGGTTCGCCAATTATCCTTAGCTTTTACAAAAGTGGTCGGGTTTTTCTTAGGAAAATTTTTGTTGTATCCAAGACCACTCTTATTTAAGGATGATTGGTGTACACCCAACATCTTATCAAGTGTTGCTTTTGACTGGGTAAATCTAACCAAGACATTATGCTGCTCTATGCATTTCCCAGTAAGAGTTTTCTTTTCTTTCTCTAGTTTATTATTATAATAACTTAGAGAAGTAAGCTTACGCTTTAAAGCAGTGTTTTCAGTTTTCAAGGACTTGACTTCTGTGTCAAAAGCTGACTCTGAGGTCTTAACCTTGTTTTCAAAAGTGGACTGGGCTGCTTTGAGATCAGCTAATTCCTTAGCCAAATTGTCAGATATGCTCACTTGTTTGCTCAGCTTTTCTTTAAGAATCTTCGATTCTTGAATTAAGCTTTCTTCATTCACAAGCATGTTACGTAAAAAATCAAAAAGAACATTAGTAGGCCTGGCAATTAAATTGTTTACGATTACCTGGAGGTGCTCATCTTTTGCATCATTGTGACCCGCCATAAGACATAGATTAGCTTGTTCATCATCGGAATCACTTGAATCTGAGTCACTCGATGAGGCAACCATAGATTTCTTCTTATAATCTCTTTTGCCTAACTGTCTTTTTCTTCTTTTAAGGAAATCCTTTACAAGGTGATCATCATCTCCATATTCGTAGCACTTCAAGGTATTGACTTTGTTGAATGATTTGCTCTTGTATTTCTCTGTCCGATTGTTGTTCTTGCTTCTAGGAAACTTTTTCTTCATTTTGAGGATCTTTGCAAGACTTCTAGCAATAAGATCAAAAGGATCTTCATCATCTCCATCATTATCAGATTCTTCATCATTAGTAGAGATATCTTCCTTTTTGGCTTTGCGAGCTAGCCCTTTAGTAGATGAGGTAGGCTCTCCATCTTCTTCATTCAGAGACATCTCATGGGTAATTAATTTCCCAAGAAGATCGTCTAGAGATAGAGTTCTCAAATTTTGAGCCTCTTCAATTGCGGTCACCTTTGGTCCCCATTTTGATTTTGGAAGACATCGGAGAATTTTTCTGACTTTTTCTTTGTTTGAGAATGACTTCCCAAGAGAATCAAGGTTATTTATAATCTGAGTAAACCTTGTGAACATCTCTTTGATAGACTCATTTGACAGCATTTTGAAGAGTTCATATTGTCGAAGGAAAATGTTGATTTTGGTCTCCTTCACTTGGCTTGTTCCTTCATATGTGACCACGAGCTTATCCCATATCTCCTTGGCGCTTTTGCATGTAGACACACGGTTGAATTCATTCGCATCTAATCCACAATACAGCAAGTTCATAGCACGATAATTTTTTGCCACATTTTCAAGATCCGTCTGGTTGAACTCATCATCATCTTTGGGAACGGCTGCTCCACTTTCTGTCGTCTTCATGGGAACTTTAGGACCTTTCTTTATAATCTCCCAGAGCTCAAGATCTTGATCAATCACGAACATTTGCATTAGCGATCTCCAATGAGCAAAGTTGTTGCCACAAAAGAGAGGAGGACGATTTGCGGATCGGCCTTGAGCGAAACCTCCATCACCAACGGAATTCATCTTCACAGATTGTTAAATCCTTATGTGAGAACCTGCTCTGATACCAAATGAAAGGATTACAATGGTAATGGAATGAACACAATAATACTCTAGAAGGGGGGGGTTGAATAGAGTATGGGAAATTTTCGCAAAACAAATATGTCAAGGTCTTAAGATTAGTTTCAGGGCAGAATAAACTAATCTCAGTTTTAAAATCAAAGCTTTGAAAACAGTTTATAAAATAAAATTGATTTACTTATCAGAGTCAAGGCTTTGAAACTTAGACAGAATGTAATTTACGAATTAAGCAAAAATAAATACGAGTAAAGTTAAAAAAAAAAAAAAAAAAAGACAAGAGACAGAGATATTTTTAGGAAGTTCGGCAAATGTGCCTACGTCTCCGCCTAGGGTTATCCAACCCGTAGGATTTTAAACTTCCTTTATTTCTTCCCTTAGAGTCCTAAAGCACCTAGAAGATGACCTCTCTTCTCTCCGTAACCGCCCGGCTACACTTTAGCAACTCAATTCCCAGAAATAAAAGACTACCTAAAATACTTTGAGTATTATAGAATTACTCTAAGTATATCTCTCTTCTGATATATTCTTTTTCCACTCTTAGATACACTTTTCTTTTCTCTCAATCTAATCACACAATAAGGTATTAAAGAAATTAGAGTGAATATTTAACACTCTTGCTATAGTGTATAAAACTTGATAATTCTTGAGTGTTCTTGTTCTACATTGTTGTTTCTTCAGCACACTTGAACAATATTTATAGAGATGTATGGCTGATTTTGAATGTTTGAAACTTCAACCGAATTCCTTCAAAACAACTCCTTCAAATTAGCAGCTTTCAAAATTCAAACGTTGGATTCATCTTGCTGTTTTGTTTCAACTTTCATCTTTGAATAAAACATCAGCCTTATCCTGTGCAACAATAAAGCTAACAATATCCTTGAAACTAGGTTAGGTAGCACAAGATATAATTATTCAAAAATAATCTGAAAAATTAAATAGTAGTTATAAAGAGATAAAATATGAATGAGAAATATATTTATCTTTAACAAACTTAATCATAGCAAATGGATAAAAATATAAGTGAAGTCAGAAACTTATCTTTATAAAGACTTCCAACAAGATATGAAGAGATAAAATAAACCATCATATATGAGCAAATTACGTTGGACTCCATATACATATGGACTCTTTTGACTTCCATCACACAAACATAAATGTAAAGCATATAAACTCATTATAATCTAATTAGCAGATCAAGGTGGAGTCATCAGGGCTAATAGTCCTGAGAAAAATGCTACCGAGTATTGAGTAACAGTTATAATTATTTTTGTAGGCTGAGATGAATACATCAACATATAAAATACGAGTACTATTTAAAAACAAAGTTAAACATTATCATAATCCTTCGTTAACTAGGATATACAGTATAAACTTGTTCCCCAAGTCTAATATTTTGCAAATGCATAGAAGTAATAATTATATTTCATAGGATAGGTAAATCAAAATACGAAGTAGAAAATAAACAAATATGTGTAATACTAAAACTAAGCTAGCTTAGCATTGCTAGGATTCCACATGAATTAGGATATAGGATAGGTCCCGTTTACAAAAAAAAAAAAAAAAAAAAAATGTAAACTTGTCCCCCAAGTTCAATCTCTAATATTCTACTTTCTTTTTTTAACAAAAACTTAAGTGGATTTTTAAACGAAATCTATAGCAATTTATTAAGCACCAATGGCTTCCAAATCAGACATATAAGAGCAACTCTAATGGCAAGCCTAATTGTCAAATTAGCTTGTCATGTCAGATAAGCATTTAAGCTAATTGTCATTTCACTACACGAAAATAGCAAATTGGCAACGGTTCAAATCCCCCTTAAGGCAACGGTTTTGAACCGTTGCGTATTTGAGGGTTGTCAAATCCCAAAATAATTGGCAACGGTTCAAAACCGTTGCCAACTCAAGCAATTGGCAACGGTTAACTGTTGCCAAAGACCATGGACCCTTTTCTTTCTTTTTTTTTTTTTTAAATAATTGGCAACGGTTCCAATTGCTTAACCGTTGCCAAATACAATGGCGCGCTTTTTTATTTTTTTTAATATTGGCAACGGTTAACCGTTGCCATTGACCTGTATTCTTTTTTTACTTTTTTTTTTGCTGCACTAATATTGACCTTTTTTTTTTTTTTTTTTTTTGGCTGCAATATTATTAGTATTATAATATTAATATTATTAATAATAATAATTATTATTATTATAATATTAATATTAATAATAATAATAATAATTATTATAATAGTAATAATAATAATAATTATTATTATGTTAATAGTAACAATAATTAGTATTATTAATAACAATACATAAATAATTAATAATAACAATCGCAAGAGATGATATAAATTAGAAAAATGTTTCATGTATAGTACATAATTAGTAAGCTAAGGCTAGGATTGATGAAGTAGCTAGCTAGTAAACGATATTTACAAATTAAATGTGATGTAGGTCGCCAACATCTCCCGAATTACATGGAGTTCCTCGCTCGTGTATGGCTGTCCCGTTTGCCCCTTGCAAAACTTAGAATACACAAAACGTGAGTTTGTAGAAGTGAAGTAATAATAATTGGGGTTAGTTAAATGTGACTAATGCTTGAGATTACAAGAAAAGAGCAAGTAAGAGGTTTTGGGACGCAATTTCAACCAAAATGGCTCAAGTAAGGCCATTTTGGCTACTATGATGCCTATTTTCTACAATTCATGTCTATTGAACTCATAAATAGTTAAAACATGTCATTATCACTTAGTTATAGGTGAATAATGCTTGAGATTACAAGAAAAGAGCAAGTAAGAGGTTTTGGGACGCAATTTCAACCAAAATGGCTCAAGTAAGGCCATTTTGGCTACTAGGATGCCTATTTTCGATAATTCTTGTCTATTGAACTCATAACTAGTTAAAAAATGTCATTATCACTTAGTTAAATGTGACTAATGCTTGAGATTACAAGAAAAGAGCAAGTAAGAGGTTTTGGGACGCAATTTCAACCAAAATGGCTCAAGTAAGGCCATTTTGGCTACTAGGATGCCTATTTTCGATATTTCTTGTCTATTGAACTCATAACTTGCTAAAACATGTCATTATCACTTAGTTAAATGTGACTAATTCTTGATATTACAAGAAAAGAGCAAGTAAGAGGTTTTGGGACGCAATTTCAACCAAAATGGCTCAAGTAAGGCTATTTTGGCTACTAGGATGCCTATTTTCGATAAAACTTGTCTATTGAACTCATAACTAGTTAAAACATGTCATTATCACTTAGTTATAGGTGACTAATGCTTGAGATTACAAGAAAAGAGCAAGTAAGAGGTTTTGGGACGCAACTTCAACCAAAATGGCTCAAGTAAGGCCATTTTGGCTACTAGGATGCCTATTTTCGATAAAACTTGTCTATTGAACTCATAACTAGTTAAAACATGTCATTATCACTTAGTTATAGGTGACTAATGCTTGAGATTACAAGAAAAGAGCAAGTAAGAGGTTTTGGGACGCAATTTCAACCAAAATGGCTCAAGTAAGGCCATTTTGGCTACTATGATGCCTATTTTCTACAATTCATGTCTATTGAACTCATAACTAGTTAAAACATGTCATTATCACTTAGGTAAATGTGACTAATTCTTGAGATTACAAGAAAAGAGAAAGTAAGAGGTTATGGGACGCAATTTCAACCAAAATGGCTCAAGTAAGGCCATTTTGGCTACTAGGATGCCTATTTTCGATAAAACTTGTCTATTGAACTCATAAATAGTTAAAACATGTCATTATCACTTAGTTATAGGTGAATAATTCTTGAGATTACAAGAAAAGAGCAAGTTAGAGGTTTTGGGATGCAATTTCAACCAAAATGGCATACCTCTTCAAGCTGACGTGTGTCTGTACAATGACTCATCACTATGTCATACATGAATCTCATCACGTATAGGCCACAGTCAACTTCGTTTTCCTGTTGTGCACACTAGCATGAGGAACAAAGCACATGAATCAAAATGCATAGCAAATAAGCAACATCTTAAGCATTGTAAAGTAAGAAAATCACAACATCATGGGTGAATTACCTTGGGTGCTTTCCATGTAGGACCTCGAGGAGATCGAGGATTTATCTTCTTCATGGTACTACAAAAAATCAAAGTAATAAGTTCAAATTTGACTAGTATAATCAATACATATGAGTTCAGATATGAAAATGAATAACAAGAAGTGAAACAAACTAGATGCTTACTTTTGCAGTATGGACCTCACGAGGCGCTTTCTTACTTGAGGTAACCGAGCAGAATCAAAGTAGAAGATTGTGTTACTGGAAACACAAATCACAAGTAGGGTCCAATGATAACTACACACGAGACAAACAAATCAATAGTTAGCCTGTTACAACAAATAAACTGGGAAAACAAATGAACTTGACTAGCATAATCAGACGTACTCCTCATGGTATGGGACGAATATAAACTTGTCTCCCGCACTCACTGATTGCCGGATACCCCGTTCAGCATAGTACAACACGTCAGCGGAGTTGCCTAAGATTCTAGCAGTGGACATCTGCTCAGGGCACAACCACCCAACTTGACAAGGAGATTCAAGCTCCCATATTTGCTCTTGGAGTGCTCTGCATGCATGATAACACAATGTTAATCGAAAACCAAACGACAAACACCACTAAACTGAATAACATAAATTGAGTACCAGTTGAATTACCTCATGGATATTTGAATGAGGGAAATGTTAAGCATTGCACCACTTAGAAATTCCTTGACATCTTCTTTGAATAGCCATGCCGTTGCATCATCATCGTAGTGGAACATTTCCTTAGGAAGTTGAATTTGGATGGGGCTGTCATTAGGCAACACGCAAACACGGTTGTGCAAATAAGCTAACTCCTGAGATAGCGATTGAAGCACCGTGTCTTCAACTAATGGAGTAGCTTGCGTAGCTGAACCTCGTGAAGGGCTCTTCATCGACGCCTTTCCACTCACCGAGCCATGTTCACTCCTGTTCTTTGGCCCCTCCACCCTCTTCTTTGGAGTTTGGCTTTTCCTCGAAGGCTAATAAGACAGATCACACAAATGGTTAGAAAAGATTTCCATCCAACTCTTGGAAAGAAAAGATTAAAGCGTGAAATCTAAATCTTAATTACCTGGTTCATCAACCGTATCCAAGCAGATGGCCATTGCACAAAACTACCTTTTATTGCCCAGAGTGTAGTGAACTCATCCTCCTCCACGGGCACAGGTATTAAGATGTCCTCGAACCCGGGAACCACAGAATGGATCCCGACAGAATAATGCTCAGGCAGAAGAGGTCGAAGATGGACCGTACCTTGTTCGGCCGGTTGTGCACTACCATAGGCAACAACTTACAAAGGTCCATCATATGATTCGCCCGGGTGAAGAAGTTCACAACGGGTCTCTTCCTGCACCAATTAGGAAGATACTTCATTTAAATATTCATAACTAAGTATCTTAGGTGTAATATAGGAGTTAAATCCAGCATTGAGCTAAAATCATGAAAAATGGGCAAGTTAGAACTCATTTAGGCCATTTCGAGCCGTAAATACTCTAAATGAACCTAAACTTGTGAAATTGCTTTTTTTAGGTTGTTTCAAGCCATAAATATTCATAACTAAGTATATTAGGTGTAATATAGGAGTTAAATCAAGCACTGAGCTAAAATCATGAAAAATGGGCAAGTTAGAACTCATTTAGGCCATTTCGAGCCGTAAATACTCTAAATGAACCTAAAACTTGTGAAATTGCTTTTTTTAGGTTGTTTCAAGCCATAAATATTCATAACTAAGTATCTTAGGTGTAATATAGGAGTTAAATCAAGCACTGAGCTAAAATCATGAAAAATGGGCAAGTTAGAACTCATTTAGGCCATTTCGAGCCGTAAATACTCTAAATGAACCTAAAACTTGTGAAATTGCTTTTTTTAGGTTGTTTCAATCCATAAATATTCATAACTAAGTATCTTAGGTGCTAGTTTAAAAAAAGAAAAAAAAAACCAAAACGAGTGCAAAAAAAAAAAAAAAAAAAAAAAACCCGAGCGCGAAGGGCAGCAGCTGCAGGCTGCACAGCTGCTGCGAGGCTGCACAGCTGCTGCAGTGCAGCTGCAGCCTCTCCTACCTTCTCGGCTTCCCAATGAGAAAGAGAAGGAGAAGGAGAAGGAAAAAGAGAAGGAGAAGGAGAAGAAAGAGAAGGAGGAGGAGGAGAAGGAGAAAGAGAAGGAGAAGGAGAAGAAAGAGAAGGAGGAGGAGGAGAAGGAGAAGGAGAAGGAGAAAGAGAAGGAGAAGGAGAATAAAGAGAAGGAGGAGGAGGAGGAGAAGGAGGAGAAGGAGAAGGAGAAGGAGAAAGAGAAGGAGGAGGAGAATGAGGAGAAGGAGAAGGAAGAGGAGAATGAGGAGAATGAGAAGGAAGAGCAAACAACAACAACAACACATCACATCAACAAAGCATACTGACAACACAACACAGCGAACTTGACCATTTCACAGCCAACTTAACCATTTCACAACACAATCCAAAAACAAATATCATTATCCAAACAAGTAAGTATAAAATCATCTGTAGAATAGGAAAGTGATGAGGTGTCGGAGTATCAAGCCCCCTTGAGTTCGCATGTGAAGGAGTACCAATCTGCAATAGTGTATTGATAGTGAAACATTAATTAGAACCGTACCCACGTAACTCAACATATCAAAACTTATAGAGTTGAATTCTAATCATGTACCTCCTCGCGTGCATTTATCTCCTGTTCTCCTTCTCTTCGTGGGTGGCTACTTGAGTCGGCTAGTGTTGTCGAGGAAAAGGGCAAGGTCGGAAAATTCATTTGCTTCGCCCATGCATTGAACTCTTCGCGCATCTCATTGCGCACTTGTTCTTTAATTGATGCCACTGTGGCATCGAAGTTCTGTGGCGAGTTCACACTTGCTCGGGATCTTCCAGATTTGGTATATTCGGGACCCATTACCTTCTCCCATCCTAGCAAGCTCCCCCAAGCACCTAATACCCGTCCCGGATGGTAGGGCTTTCCCATAGCCAAGGTGAAGGGGTCCTTCTCTACCGTCGGGACGAGCTTGCCTTCAACAAGCTCTCCAGTGTACTCAAGCTGTAGCAAAAACAAAATGGCAACATGAAGTAAGTGTTTATATAAAGTGATATACATGCAAATGAATAATGTAGTTCACTAGTTCATAGTTGCTTACTAGCTTATCTGACATTTCTTTGGTTTCCGGAGCCTTGATGGACCATTTTCCGGTTTTCTTGTCCCGCGAATGCATAGAGCAAAAGAAATCCCCAGCACGACTCACCAAAGTACTGGTCGTGGAGTCAGACGGCACTGTGGAGGACCCTAGAAGCGCAGTGGGGTATACTCCTTCACTCACCCACGTATCCCTCCATTCATCATACGTCATTGCTCCCATATGATGGTGGTATTGCTTTTGCAATGCATTCTTGGAATTCTGCTCCCTCATTTCCTACATAAAAAGACATGTTAGTTTCATTTCTAATAAAAAGACGATAAATTACAACACAATTTTCATCAGAGTTCTTTAAACTTACAATTTCTTCTTTTTTACATTTTTGAAGAACGAAAGCGTCCCAATCATCCTTCGATATGCTAGGCCATATTTGCCATGGGAGTTTCTCTTCATCGATGACATCATCATCACTGCCACCTCCTTTCTTGCTCTTTGGTTTCCTCACAAGTTTCTTTGTGATAAACCGACGAACTAAGTTACACTTGAAGCTTCTGAATCTTGCCGCAAGTAAGGATTCAAACCATCGCTTGGCGTACTCATTTGAAATGTTAAATAGACTCTGCAAGCACAAATAACAAACATTATTAGTTTGCCCATAACATAACAATAAATTGAAATTGTTTATAAATAATGTGGAATCCATAAACTTTACCCTGGTATCATTCCAAAACGTGTCAATCAAGCCTGTAGGCACGTCGCTCATACGAAGCGTAATGGGGATTTTGCGCGCACATATCCCAACTTGACCAGCATACTGACGCCGCCATTTACCTGAGGGTTGACCTACCCTGTCATACTCCAAGACCATAGGACCGACAGGTTTCTTGAAAGCTGTCGTCGGACCCCTCTACTTTTTCTTCGCTGGTGCCTGCACCCCCCCTCCACTTTGATCCTCACGAAACGGCTCCATAATGGCATTATCGATTGGAGGCGCTTGCTCAGCTGCAATTTCAAATTCATCTATCATTCTCTCCAATAAATCTTGCGCCTGATCTTCTGGCTCACCCAAATCAGTTTCCTTGTTCACATCATACGGCTGGTCCCCATCATTAGATGAATCATCTGAGTTAGATTCAACATCCTCAACTCGAACACGGAATCGATCGTCCGCCATTAGATGTTAAAACCTGTCATTACAAACATAACACGTTATTAGCTGCTGAATTGTAAGGTAAACTTATAATCATACCTAAATTGCTGAATTATAATACAAATAAACATAGAAAATGGTGATGCAAGTTACTTTATTCATTTAAAAGAATATAAGAAAAATGGGCAAGTAATTCAACAATTTCATTCATTTTCACCTAAAATGTGATTTTTTTAATTCTTTCTACGCCTGCAATTCAAACTAACAGAAAATATACAGTACCTCAATCTAATATTCCTTCATCGTGGTCTGATCTCATGTAATTGGCTTGGTCGTCTTTCTCATTTGGCACAGCAGGTCTAGGAACAGTGAAAGGTGTCGAGTCATCAAAGGCATCATATTCTTCCTCATCCTCGACATCTCCAACGCCAAGGATTCTTCTTTTGCCGGCTAGCACAATAGACCATTTTGAGTCGGCAGGGTCAGATACGTAAAACACCTGCTTAGCTTGAGATGCAAGGATGAATGGTTCCGCACTATCATTCAGGTTGCCAAGATCTACAAGAGTAAAGTCATCAAATTTGACGTTACGCCTGATATTATCAACCCACTTACACCGGAAAAGAGCAATCGTGAAGTCACAATAATCAAGCTCCCATATTTCTTGAATTCGACCGTAGTATGACAACTCTGCATCAACGGGTGATTTATCCTTAGCACTTGCAAACTCCCTTGACGATGCCACAACCGTTACACCACTGTTTTGGGTTGAGGCTGATTTCAAATCTTGACGCTCAGTCCAAAATGTGTACCCATTTATGTCATATCCCTCAAATGAGCGAACATCATCCCTAGGACCATAAGCAAGCCACCTTACTGTAGCTGTGACACTCTCATCCATTCCACCCATCACTCGATCACGAAACCAACTCACAAACTTCTTGTTGTGCAACTGCATCAGTGCCCTTTCACCTTTCGACGGAAACTCATCACGCAAACTAACCATGTGCTCGTCTAAATATGGGTGAACATCTGCAACATGGTGCAACACATAAAGGTGTGCTTGTAAGAACTGCTCTCGACCAGGTGACATTCGTTTCGACCCTATTGTGCCATGACCATCAAGTCTACCTTCATGTCGAGAAGTAGGAATACCAATAGGTTCAGCAACGGCTATATAGTCGGCCACAAAATTACCAATCTCCTCGGCCACGGTCCCTTGAATCATACTTCCTTCCGGGTGAGCCCGATTCCTAACTTTATCTTGCAATGTACCCATGTGTCTTTCAAAAGGATATCACCACCTCATGAACACTGGACCGCACAACTTAATCTCACGCACCAAATGAAGAATCAAATGCTCCATTATGTGGAAAAACGAGGGTGGGAAGTACATCTCAAATTTGCACAAAGTCACAACCACATCCGCCTGTAAAGCATCAAGGGTACAAGGATCAAACACTTTGCTACATATTGTATTGAAAAACGAACAGAGGCTTGTAATAGCTTCCCTTACGTGCTTTGGCAAAATACCACGTATTGTAATTGGTAGAAAAACTTGCATCAGAACATGACAATCATGGGATTTCATACTTGTCAGCTTCAATTTTCCATTTAAGGATATAAATCTTTTCATGTTAGATGCGTACCCTGATGGAACCTTAATGTCATACATACATTCACAAAATATCCGTTTTTCTACCCTTGACAATGTGTAGCAAGCCGAAGGTAAATAGGCCTTCCCCTCTTTGGCTTTTCCCTCATTTTTCTTCTTCGACGCATCCGCGGCCTTTCCCTTTCCCTTGCTCTTCCCCTTTCCCTTTTTCAAACCCATTTCTTTTTCCTTTTCTTGTTCCTTTCCCTTACTAACCTTTTGCTGAACCCACAATTCTGGACGCACCCCCATCTTTTCCAAATCTAAACGTGCACCCTTTCCGTCCTTTGTCTTGTTTTGAATATTCATCAGCGTTCCCACAAGAGCGTCACACACATTCTTCTCTATATGCATTACATCAAGACAGTGCTTAACGTCATGTTCTTTCCAGTACGGGAGCAACCAAAAGATTGATTCTTTTTTAAAGAGAGCAACTGATTCCGCCGCTTTTTCAGATTTCCCAAATACTGTTCGTACACCCTTGACCCGAGCGTAAACCTCCTCACCAGTCAGTGGCCTAGGAGCAGTCCCCTCCTCCACCGTCCCATCGAAAGCCTTTTTCTGCCGACGGTACGGGTGATCGCGCCTGAGCAACCTTCTTATCCTCAAATACACCTCTTTGAAAGAATGATCAAGGCGTCTGCTTGGCGTATCATCAATACAAATGGGACATGTCTTTTTCCCTTTTTTCTTATACCTAGACAAGTTGCCATATGCAGGAAAATTATTAACGGTCCACATAAGAGCTGCACGCAATGTGAACATCTCATTCTTATGAGCATTAAACACGAAAACCCCTTCGTCCCACATCTTTCTCAAATCATCAACCAATGGCGCAAGATACACATCAATGTTGTTTCCAGGTTGCCTTGGCCCCGATATCAAGAGTGAAAGCATTACATATTTCCGTTTCATGCACAACCAAGGAGGAAAATTGTAGATCACTAAAAGTACCGGCCATGTGTTGTGCTGGGTACTAAGAGTGCCAAATGGATTCATCCCGTCCGTGCACAAACCAAGCCTTAAATTTCTGACTTCATCACCAAATTCCCCAAACTTCATATCAAGGTTCTTCCATTGCGGGGAGTCGGCTGGGTGCTTCAGCATTCTGTTTTTCTTTCTTCCCTCTACATGCCACCTCAAGTTTTTAGCGTCTTTTGGTAAAGAGAATAGACGCTTAAACCTAGGAATTATGGGAAGATACCACAACACCTTAGCAGGAGGTCCCTTCGTACCAGCATTGCAACTCTTACGCTTGTAGCGCGACTTCTTGCATCTTGGACACTCCTCCAATTTTTCATATTCATTTCGGTAAAGAATACAATCATTAGGACATGCATGTATCTTCTTATACTCCAAACCAAATGGACACATGAGCTTCTTAGCGTAATAGTAAGACTTAGGAATTTCATTCCCATCTGGCAACATCTCACTTAACACGCTCAACAAGGAAGTAAAACTATTGTCCGTCCACCCATGCTTCGACTTAATGTTAAAAAAAGTTAGCACGGCTGATAGTTTGGAGTATTTTTTGCACCCAGGATACAAAGGCTTTTTAGAAGCCTCCGATAATGACTCAAACACGTCACCTTCAAAACCACGCATCATCTCATCCACACCTTCATCCTCAACCTCATCCACATGATCATCCTCAAATCCCTCCTCAGCACCATCATCATCAATATGTTCATCATTCTTGTATTCCTCGTCCACACGGATATCATTGCTTCTATCATCATGCACATCATACCCAATAACGTCCCCACTGTACTCTCCTTCTTCACCATGCCAAATCCACACATGATATTTAACCCTAAACCCACGACAAACTACATGATCTCTAATGATATCAACACTATTGACCACCTTCACATTATTACAATCAACACAAGGACAATAGAGGCACTCGAAACCCATTCTGCGCTCATAAGATGAAGCCGTCTCGCAGAACTCTTGAACCCCATTAAAGAATTCCAATGTATCACGTCTACCATACATCCATCCACGATCCCTCTCCATTAAGTAAATTATCTCTAAACATGGCAACATATTACGAATAATGTATAATTGCTACATCTATTATATATACAAATCAAATTCAAACACACAACATGCATATAACATTCATATATATACAAAAATGCATATATGATTCCAAAGGGTCCTTATCACTCCAACCTAACCCATCCTTGAACGTTTACTCTCACTAGTGAATGTATATCAGATTTCCAATTTTAAGGAAAATCCGGCAGCATTTCCCCCCAGTTCTCCAAGTACACGACGTAGGTAATTACTTACCCACATATGTACCCAGAGAACATGGTGATCCAGGAAATGCTAAGCCAAGATGTTCCTTAAAATCGAAAAAACTGACATACATTCACCACCTAAGTGAGAGTAAACGTTCAAGAACAGTCCCAACCGGGGACTATTCAAGACTTTCTCCTAATGAGAAAGCCTTGAACGGGTATCTAGGCATATGATGATACATGCAATCAATTAAAAACCAATGGATTAATCACACATCATGATAGAAGATGCACTAAAGTTATATCACACACCATCTCCACAAAATTGTGCAACCAAGAACTTATTTAAAGCACATAAAGTTATATATATATATATATATATATATATATATATATATATATATATATATATATATATATACCTGAGTACCTATAAAGGCTCAACACTCTCAAATAGAAGGTCAATGCCAAGGTCTATGCTTCGCCCAAAAATTCCTGATAATCTTTTTCAGTGTAACCTATATAGAACACAAATAGAAAACCAGATTAAGGGAAAAGATAAGAATGATATTAGTGAGCAATGCAAGAACAAGGACAGTCAGAGTAAGATACCATATCAGGATGTTTTCCGCCCACTCTCCAAATTGATGATCTTACCCTAGAAGCCCTTGACACCCATTTCTTAGCCTGAAACACGCATATATATAGTGAGAAGCAACTCATAAAGAAAAGTATATTCAAACCCTAAACCCTTAACCCTAAACCCTTAACCCTAAACCATAAACCCTAAACTCTCAACCCTAAACCCTAAACCCTAAACTCTCAACCCTAAACCCTCAACTTTGTTCTCTTAAATAAAAAGGACTAAATTATCCTATAAACAAAATAAAATTCTCAACTTTATTAGTGATGATAAATAAAGTTCTCATAACAATTTAGAAATATAGGTAAATGTAGCTTGTACTAAATACAATAACAACTTAAAAAGGCCTTACATTTGTGGAGGGGGAGCCTTATGCGTTCAATGAAGGGGGAGCTGAGCCTTGCGCGTATAAATGTAGGAGTTAAGTAGCAATTATTGACAAACCCTAGCAATTACAAGAAACTTGTCAATATTAACTAATTTAAAGACCAATTCTTCAAAAACCATAACAATGGAGGAGCGCTATTACGACTTACCTAGCAATGAGGAGCGCTATAACAATGGAGGAGCTGCTACATACTTCAATAATGCAAGCATATATGGAGGGAGGCAGAAGAGAAGAGCTGAGTGCGCGCGTGAGGGAGGCAAAAGCAAAAACGTGAGTGCGTGCGTTTTTGGAGGTGAAAGCAAAAACAGAGGTGAAAGCAAAAACAGAGGAGTGCGTGCGTGAGGGAGGCAGAAGAACAAACCCCTTCAATGGAAGCTTCAATTCAATGGAGGAATGGTTTGGGGAGAGGGAAGGCGCGCGTTTTTGGAGGTGAAAGAAGAACGTTTGCACAGTCTTCCTGTTTGTATTCAAAAACCCGAAATTTTTTTTTTTTAAATTGGCAACGGTTAACCGTTGCCAATTTAACCGTTGCCAATCTACCCCTTTTAATTTTATTTATTTTTTAAAAAAAAATTATCAATTGGCAACGGTTAACCGTTGCCAAATGTAACCAAATTTTTTTTTTTTATTTTTAAAAATGGCGTTCACAGCAAGTTGGCAACGGTTTTCATGAACCGTTGCCATAGGGGGGTTGCCTAATTCTTTTTTTCTACTAGTGTTTTAATTACTTTGAGCTCTAGTGGCTAGCTATTAGCTTACTATTTAAAATGAACCCCGTCTCCTTAATTTACATTTTTATATTTCAAAATATTTATTCTAATTTGTTTTATTTTGACAAGTTCTTTTCCAAGTAAATTAGCTTGGCTTGACCAAGCTAATTGTATTTCCTTGCTCCAATGGTCAAGCTAGTAGCTAGGGATTATTTAATATTGCAAGCAAGTCCCTACCTACAACCATAGGAATTACTCTAACAATATAATAAATTTGTTTCCAAATATACTTTCCATATTAAAGAACAAGATAATAATAATATGGAAATTTATACCAAACAAAATATGGAAACCAAGCATAAAACGAATAGAGGGAGCTGCCATTTACACGTAGTACAAAATTAGACAGATTTTTATTTTTATTTTAGGAAACTCTTGTAATAAGATAGAAGTTTACTGTATCTATTTTCCCAACTTAACAAGGGTATCATAATTTACCTATAAAAGTAGTCTTCATATGCACAATATTCATCAACAAATAATTCTCTTAGTATACCGTCAAAAGCATTCGTCATTACCATCCTTTAATTTTATCTCATCGACTTTCAATTTTTCCAATTAAAATTCGAAACATGAGTAACATTAGTACTCCCTTAGAAAATATAGATTACATTAGTAATCTACATGATTCAATATTGTGTCATATACTTTCTTTTTTAGCAACAAAGTCTGCTGTTAAGACTTGTGTATTGTCAAAAAGATGGAAGAAAGTATGGACTCAAGTCTCTGTACTTGATTTTACTGAGGTACCAGAATATTATCACCCATTAAGTTCTCCATTGTGCAACGAGGCAAAAATTTGTTACAATAATTTTGTGAGCAAGGTTTTAGTTGAGAACAATACATCCTATTTACAACGTTTTCGTTACGAATTCTCTTGTGATGATGATAGTGACAACTACGAGTCATGGTTGAATGCTGCAAAGAAACGTGAATATTTTGAGCTTGATTTGAATTTAACTTCGGGTGGATGTCAAAGTTATAGGTTTCTAGAGTTGATTTGTGGTAAGAGGGTTACGATTTTGAAATTAACGGGTGTGAAAATAGATGATACTCCAGTCTTTTCATCTACCGAGCCTTGAGGTTGTCCACCTTATTAGAGTAGAGTTTAATGGCGACGAATATATGAAGAGGTTGACATCAAATTGCCCATCTCTCCAAGAACTACTGGTTTGGATGAGACATTGAATGTGGAGTCTTTGACATTAAAGTCATTAGAAATACGTGATACCGCGAATCAAAGTATATATGGACCTCCGAGTATTAGCATTAAAGCACCAAATCTTGAGTACCTTAGTATTGAAGATGAAGTAACACATTATATGGTTGATAGTCTAGCTTTGCTCACTGAGGCAAATCTTAATCTTTCGGATAATTTTGCAGATGTAGTTAATGAATTTAGAAGCAATTATGATATTTATCAAGGTATCAATTATCTTATAAGCAAGGGTTCCAAAGTAAGTACTTTGAGGCTTATAACTTCTGAGGTAACTTTATACTCCTACAACTTTTTTGTCTAATCTATGATGCTTACATACTGACCTAGTTTATTGTGTAGTTTTTAACTAATAATGTTCATTTAATTTTGATGCAGTCTCTAGTTAATGGGAAAGAGCTACCAACTTTCGAGAACTTGACTCATTTGGAGGTAAAGGCCGATGATTTTACTTGCGAGTTACTACAACGAGCTCCCAAGTTGAAATCTTTGATATTCGAGAAAGTAGGTACATAAGAATTACTTCTTTGTTTCTTTTCCTTTCGTAACTAAAATTAAATTAATTTGAATCAAATTGTGTCAAAATATTTGGTATTTGTTTATCAGGTCGAATGGATTGATGACTCTCTTAATTATTTAGCTGAAGATGGTTGTGCGTCAGGCCTTGAACATGTTACAGTCTCCTTGGACAATGAATGCCAAGTCGATTTCGTCGCGTATATATTAAAGGCTGCAACAACCTTGAAGGAGATGACTATCAATTTGTGTTGTCCGAATATATACGACTACGAGAGAGCTATTCTTCAAGAGCTATTGACTTTTCCAAGATCCTCACCATTCTGCAGAATTGAAGTTGTCTTTCTAAGGGAAATAATGGATACTCAAACAAGCTCATCAATCAATTAGGTGTAGTGTGCATCTTTTACCTTTTGGCAACATTGATTATTTATTTATTTGTTAAAAAATACCATCCTTTTTATTTTCCACATTAAAGTTTTGTTTCAAATGCTCCAAAAGGATTACTGGCTTACTGCTAGTGTTAGTCGTTACCACTTTGTTTATGAGTATGTAATGATGCTAGGTTTATTATTATTAGTATTATTATTACTATTATTATTATTTTGAAGAAGTAGTGCACTAATCAGTTTAGACAATGGATTGGAACCAAATACATATTACACTTTGTGAAAGTGGGACCGCATTTCACTTTCACAAAATGCTATATTTTTGTTGTTTAGAGAGCCACAAAGGCAAGTGATGAGAATCGATCCCAGGATCACCTCAAATAGAGAGGAAAGCTTTAACTACTTGAACTAACCCTCACTCTCACAAAGTGCTATATGTATTATAAAGGACTACCTAATCAAATCAACAAATACTCCAGAAAGAGATATGCATGCAGAACCCTGAAGCTTAAACGCGGCCAAAAGCAAATATACTCGTAATATCGTAGTATATACGTAGGCGTGTAGCCTAAAGCTTTCACACTATTATTCATCCACAATTGAGGCAAAATCATAGCAAGAATGATGCTTAAATTATGTATATCGAATCCACGAATGAAAAGATCAAAAGAATATTTGGCATCTAACAACATACTGTTACAGGATGTCCAAACTGAATCTCCATATCCAGGAGTGCAAAGATGAGAAATAATGATACATCATAACTTTATTGGGAGGAGACACTAACTATTAAACTCTACATATTCTGGTTTTAACAATCTCCATGTAGAACCACTAATCACAACTCAAAACAATAAGACCATAATCAAATCCTTCAAGAGGAGCCACTTTGAATGCCAAGTAACCCTCTCACTGCCCGAGTAAGAAAAAAATTACATCTCCAGCGGTGGCAATGGAAACAGCAAAGATTAAGAGGCGAACCGCTTCTAGTCGGCTCTTGACTGACCAGCACGGGATGAGAGGATGATACCAACAATGAGACCATACAAAGCCAAAGCTTCAGCGAAAATGAGGATAAGGATCATTCCAACGAAAAGCTTGGGCTGTTGGGCATTGGCTCTGTACCAAGAAATAGGTTCATCAGAAGAATATTAAGGGCATTGATATCTATTAGCACATCAATGACTTCACAGCAAGACAGTCACGTGATAAAACGGACAAGGAAGAGTAAAACAGCTTTACAGCACATGTTCAAATGGAAATTACTATAAGCATATTATTTCAGACAAGAAAAACTTGGACCAGAGGGGGAAATACAGTCATCAGAAAACACATGATGCATAAAAATATGAAAATCTGTACATTGTACACTACAGCATATTTCATGGAAGAAGAACAGTAATAAGTAAATGGAATAGATAAAAACAAAAATCAGATATACCAACTGAAAGGCAAAGCAGAGTAATCCATGATGAACAGAAATGGGGAAGATCATCTACTGAAATTCAAGCATCTGTGTTCCTAATTCTACGAAGGCACAAAACGTAAGGGGCAAGAGAAGTCAACTTCAGAAAATCGGAGAAAAGAGAGAGAGAGAGAGAGAGAGAGACCTAAACAGGCTAAAAGAAAAGACAGGAATGCCAGAAAAAATAATAAACCTCAACTCTCCTACGGAGTATGACCCAATGTAAAATCAAGACATGCCATCAAAACCATAATAGTATAGCTAAGATCTAAAATAAGGTTAGCCCACCATGTGCATAAGCTCTCATTTGGTTTTAAATAAGTACCTACAGGAAGTTAAGCAAGAAAGTATAATTTCCATTATAAATTTGGACTTAAAAGGAGTGTTATATGTCACTAATTTATGGTCAGAGAGATGTAGCATAACTATAAGTAGCATCACTGGATTTACAACTAAGTGTACAACGAGACACTTTGAGCAACATGCCCAATTAACTGCCAGCCAAGAAAATGTTCTAACTCCTGGTTGCTCAATTAACTGCTAACAAATTAGATGGAAAAAAAAAAAATCCTTAATCTCCATAAAGCTCCAAATTCATATAGCTAATTGTGGACCAATTATCACAAAAATATCAGTATGTAGTAAAAATCAGACGATTGTGCCCAAAGGCCAGAAATACAGTAGTAACAAATAACCTTATCAATTATCAGCAATACAGACCAAGCTTTGCTTGGTCTAGTGGTAAGGATTGCATCTCCCAACCTTGAGGTTGTGAGATCAAACCCCACTAGAGGCACTTTGGGGGTGGACATTCCCTTACCCTTCACCCCCCCCCCCCAAAGTGCCTAGCCCGCTAACCCGGGCCGAGAGTACCTGTGAAAGGTTCTGTCCGGTAGGGCCCTTCTTACCAACCCAAAAAAATAAAAAATATCAACAAAACAGAACATAGACCACCATTGTACAACAAATTGGTCAAGCACAAAACAATCTTGACAATAAAATTACTCTCAACCTCAACAAAAGATTTGGGGGGGGGGGGGGGTGGGGGGTTAATTGAAGATAAAATCACCCTTTACATCCAGATTAGGATAGTGAATTGGCATTACAATCTTCTGTTGGGAACTTGGGATAGTCTCGACTTCTCATACATTCAGAGGAAACAAAAGTCAACAACTCAATTTTCCATCACCAAGCATGCAGATGGTACTAGGGGCAGGAATTACAAGTAGACTAAACTAAAATTGTGATTAATGGTTTGATACTACAAGAAGAAAATCGAACAGCAAAAAGACTAAATCTCGTGACAAATACCTAGTCTAGTAATAAAATATTAGAGATGCATATTAATATTAGATGAGATGAAGTCATGAATCCACTACTTTATAAACAACCAAGTCAAAAACAGGCTTTCCAGCTATATTTTGTGAGGACCACTTCCTTGATAGTGTTACTCTTCAGTTAACACATAGCATTGACCTCATCAAATACTTACCACAACAAAAACAGATGCAAAGGAGTATTCAAGCAAAATGTAAACAATTAATACAAATTCACAGATCCAAAACAGCTCAGCACCACTAAAAATCAACATTCTAACAACGCAACATACAACAGCAAGTTATTACTGCCATTGCAACCTAGATCCTAAGAACAAGACAGACAGCTGAAAAACCAACGAACACCGCAAAGATAACATAAATTAGCATCAGCAAATATACCCCCATCAATTCAGAAATCAGAACATTTCTAGATATCCCGAAAAAAGTCGTCATCTATTCTTAACATAATGCAACTACTTCAATATAAAATTGGAAATTCCAAGATGCAAATACTTTAATCATATCATCATTTCCTTAATTAAAAGACATAGCAACTCTAGCAACAATCACAATGCTCCACCTAAAGATCCAAGAACAACAGATAGATAAAAACAACAATTCTAAACAGATCCAATCCACAAAACCATTCCAATTCACAATCAAACTAGATCAATCAATGTCATCAATAATCAAACGAAACGATACGAAAGAAGCGGATAAAGAGCAAGATATATACCTAACACCAGCATCACCGACGATACCGATGGCCATACCAGCGGAAAGACCAGCAAGACCACAAGCAAGACCAGAAGAAAGATGAGCGTAACCATCAAAGAGGTAGTAAGATTTAGCCTTAGGGTTAATACCAGTACTAATGATAACAGCAATAATCAACCCGTATATACCCAAAACTCCAGCCATAACAACTGGAACAATCGATTTCATCACCAATTCAGGTCTCATCACTCCCATTGATGCCACTCCAACACCACTCTTCGCTGTTCCATACGCAGCTCCCATACCTTCAATCAATAATCAATCAATCAAAATCCAAATTCAATCAAATCAAAATCAATATCAAAATTGAATCAAGTAAACCCTAGATCTAAACAAAATAAGCATTGAATTACATAAAATCGAAAAAAATAATCGAGAAATTTAGGGTTTGAATTTGACATACAGGAGAAGACGAGAGCAGCGGCGGCACCAAGGAAGCCGAAGAAGGGAGCTGTTTCATCGCCATTGAAGACAGCAGTAGACATGGTTGGATCTGAGAAATGAAGGTATAACAATGGCGATTGAAGGAGTGAAATTGGATGATTGTGAGAAGAAGGTGAGGAGAGAGAAAATGAAATGATTTATCAGGATTTTCTGGATGGGATCATCACTAACAAAAGAGGTTTTTATTTATTGGAGAGAGAAACAAGAGAGAGAAAGAGAATACACGTGGTGGCAAGGAAGAAGTCCGATTTCATTGATTTGTGTTTGGGTTGTTTAGTTTTTGTGTGGCCCAATGAGGAATATGTGTTTTGGCCCAAACTTTCACGATCTCCAACACACATATTAAAATGAATCCGTTTATGTAAAAAACTACCTTACTAATTATAAAAATTTGATCTTATAACGAAAGATACAATATTAAGGAACGGATTTAACAAAATTCTATGTGACAATGTTATTGCTTAAAGAGCAGTGATAGTTCATAGTCATAACAATTAAAATTTTGACTCGTCAAAATGCAATAGGCAAACAAATACAGATAGATGGAGTACCATTTACATATCACAACTAATCGATTTTTTTTTTTTAATTTTTAAAAATAAGGTGGTGATTAATAAGTGTGTATATATCCACTAAAATCATTGAGTGTTACACTTATTAGTATAGTTAATAGGTACATCAAGAGTTTAACTACAATTATGACGTACAACTAAACCAATATCAATATGTAGTATATGTGGTTGATAACTTCATACTTGATATACTCCATATTATCTAATACAAAGATATCTAAAGTTTAGCAAAGGAGCTCAATTTGAAAGGAATGGTGTCCTTCGAACAAGTGTATTATTCCGATAGAGGGTTCGGAACTAATTAAGAAATCTAATTATTCAGTGAGGTCAAGTGATCGGAATGCCTAGTTGGAGGCCGCTTCCAATCAGTAATATTAATGTATAATTAATATTACAGCTTGCTCTTGACTGAACCCTTCGGGTCACACCCAATCGTGTAACCGAACCAAGGCGACGATTTAATCCGAAGGATTAAATAAGTCAATAGAGATTTTACGAACTTAGACGTCGGATTCCGAGCATAGAGCATCGAAGCCGAACGTCAAACGTCGAGTCGATTCGACGAATTGAGAAGACGAGAAAATAAATCAAATGACAAGTCAACGCGCTAAGACCTAGCCTCGCATTGGCCTAGACAAGCGAGGGCTAGGCGCGCTAGGCTAGCAAGGCTGCTAGCCATGTGCTTGCCTTGGTCGCAACCCCAGCAGCCACGGATGTGTGCTGGCTGGGCGAGCTGGCCGAGCAGGCTAGGCTAGCTAGCAGCGCCAACCTGCAAGCACACAGCAAGTGTGCCAGGCCAGCAAGTCGTTGCGTGCGGCAAGGCTGCTAGCCCAACACGCTTGCATGCGCTGCCAAGCGGCGAGGCGAGCCCACAATGGCGTAAGCACCAGCAGCGAGCTGGGCCTGCGAGGCAGCCCAGCCAAAGGCCAAGGCTGCAGCGCGGCACACCTTAAGGCCCAAGGCTAGGGGCATGTCGTGCACATGGGGTTGTTGGGGCTTGCTTGTCCTCCAAGGGGAGGGTTTGTGGTCCTTACCTACTTCCTCCCTCATGTTGACACTTGTCATTTGACTATTGCATAGCTTATTTAAATTAATTTGGAATTAAATTAATTGCTTACTTTCTCATTTCACCAACTCTCCCACATGGATAGTTGATGGAAACTCATGAGAGCTTTTCCCTATAAATACCCACCTTGGGTAATGGGAAAACCACTTGAGTAGAACTAAAAAGGAATCTCCTATTACGTGAGAAAGCCTTAAGTTCATAAAACTCTAGCAATTTTGGTCTAGCCCCTTCTAAGCTACGGGGTAGGGGTCGGTTCGGTAATCAAGGGTGTGAGACGTTGGAGGTATTGCATTTGCGGGGCTTGAAGTTTTCCAAGTCCGAGCTCGATTAGTGCGCTAAGCATGCGTCTAGGGTGAGCTTCTTTCTCTCTCTTCTCTTTATGTGTTTGTGTTTTCTTTATTTGCATGTCATTTTGTTATGTTGTAATAATTATGCATGCGATCCA
This sequence comes from Chenopodium quinoa, assembly GCF_001683475.1. Lineage (NCBI taxonomy): Eukaryota > Viridiplantae > Streptophyta > Magnoliopsida > Caryophyllales > Amaranthaceae > Chenopodium > Chenopodium quinoa. Next base: position 3,612,926 of record NW_018745080.1, on the reverse strand, counting down.
AATTATCGGGTTTTGTTTCCGCGCGGTGTCGGACATCGCAAAACCCAACAGCGGTATAAGAGCCTCTTGCATTTAATTTTTACAACTAAAAATTAATTAAGGTGATTTAAATTTCTGATTTAGCAACCTAATTAGATTAGGACCTCGTTTTTAATTAGATTAAAATCGTATTTATGCTATTTTTGGCCTAAGAACCCCGATTTCGACTCAAAAATAGTGAATTTTGGGTGGAATCGACATTCTAAATCATTCTTTACCCATAAAATGTTTAAAAATGACCTTCTAGAAGCCAAAATCCACCCAGAAAGTGGTTTTTCGAGGGTTTTTCGTTTGAAACAAAAAAATTTAGATCTTTAAATCTTGATTAACTATAGCATGCAATTGGTGGATTATGTGTTTGATTATACCATTAATCTTTTGCAATTTTACACCTTATTAAGCATGTTTATGAAGTCATATTGATTGCTTAATTTGGTGAGCTCTTAATTTCACATAAACTTGAAATTTCACATTCTTGCAAATAAATTGCTTGTAGTGTGAAAGTTTATGGTGAATATGATTTTTGAACCCCTTAAAATGTTAAAGATTTTAATGGTTTAAATGGTTGAATCTTAACTTGCTAAATTCCATAATAAACAAATTTTGGTTTGAATCATTTTGGAAGTTGATTAAAATCTTAAATGTTCATACTTGTGCTTGAAATATCATTACTCTTTATATTGGAAGGTTGTAATGTTCATATGTGCATAAGTAAGTGTTGGATAAATTTTTCCCATTGGATGATAATTTATTTATTCAACTATTTTTTGTCAAATCTCATTATTAATTTATGTTGGTTAAATTAATTGTGAGAAAAGCCCTCAATTTTTTTTGTTGCATCAAGTTGAGCCAAAATAATTTAAAGAATGGTTCTTGAATTAATATTTGTTTGTACACTAAAATTGAATTTATTTAAGTTGGACTTGTTTTATTTTTAAAATTGCACAATTATTAGCTCTAAAATCAAATTAGAATTAATTTTACGTCACACAAAAATCGAAATTAAATTCCGAAGCACACAAGGCAAAAATCGAAGCACAAGGCTTCGAGCACCAAGCTCAGCTAGCAGGGCCGCTCAAGCAGCCCACATGTTGCTGCCGAGCCAAGTGCGCGCTCCATGAGTGCGTATGGTGTGAGGCTTGGTGCGGGGAGGGCTTGCGAATACAGCATCATGGTGCGGCAGTAGCGTCAGCGTGCGCGCACCATGAGGGAGATGGCTGTTGAGCAGCGCCCAACAGCAACTCGGCACGCAAGGTCGGGGCTGCTAGGCAGCGCCCAGCGCCTGCGCGCGTGCGAGTGGTTGGGCTGCTAGGCGTGGCCAGCTTACGGCCTTAGCAAAATGCTATGGGCTGGTTTTTGCTTAAATTAGCAATTAATTTTGCTATTATTTTGATTTTTTGCGTTTTGCTTAAAAACGAGGCTAAGCCTCGGTTTTCCATGTATTTGCAAAAATTATTTTGACAAAAATTATGTTTAAATCGGCTTAATTAATTTTAATTGGATTAATTTTAATTAAGTTGGATGTGGAATTTAGTGGGAGCTTCATTAATCATTTTGAGCATAAATTAGCCTTGAATGTGCTATTATTATTGCGTTAATTCACATAATCAGATAATTACTTTGACTAGTTTTAATTAGGCGCGTTAATCGGATTAACCACCTAAGTTAGTAACTAGTTTGCACTCAATTTGAATTGTTGCTTAAATTATTGTAAAATTCATGGGTCATTCACTTTGGAAGTGAAAGGATGAATAGAATAGATGTTCTAATGAAGGTTTTACAAAACGGCTACTAGTATGACCCGACTAGGATAGTAAATACCAACTGCGTTCCGTTTTGTATTTTTGTAAATCTAAAATACGGCTGCGTGCCATTAAGTATTTTTGTACTTAAATTATTTAGATTAGACCTAGTTTTTCTAGTAGTTGCATAATTGGTGGTGATGTCTCAAAGACGGCATTTCTAAGAAGACGAAGCCAAGAAGATGCAAATGAAGGCCTTGAAGATTTGAAGATTCAAGTTTCAAGGGGTTCATTAGTTTGTCGATGCATCTTTATTATTTATGCCTTATATATTTTGTTTATATATAATTGCGATATTAGATGCATGTTTAGGATTTTGAATGTTGAATAATTTAGTTCACTTAAATCAACCAACATAGAAACCCTAAGTCTCAAAGAATATTGAGTTTAAATTTGTCATTCTAAAATAACACTTACCGAAACTTTGAAAGTAGGTATGGGCTATGCCAAAGCAAGGCATTACCACTTTTCTAGGGAAGTAAGGTATGTTAGTGGGCTTGCTAAAGCAAGGCATTATAGACACAGTTTTGGTTAAACTCAACGATATCAGTAAGGAGTCCTTAAATGTCGTGGCAAAGGAGATAATCGTCAAGGAAGCATTGGATGCGACGATTTATCGAACCAAGAATAGCTTAGAGCTATTACCAATTGGATTGCTTACCTTAAAATATTAAGTGTTAAGACAAGCCAAAGCATGCTTAATCACTTTTTGATTTTTTGGGTCTTGGAATCGTTCTATTCTCGCCTAATTGGGACAAATCTTTAAATGTGTGGATAAAGCGTTAATAAGTTAATTGAAATTGCTAATTTGCATGTATTTCAATGCTTATTATGTTATCTTGATAAATGGTTATACTTTGCACTTATATTTGTAGAATTCTAAATCAAATTATAATGTTTCCAACGGTTGGTAAAAGAAAATCTTTTGAGAATGGTATTTAAGGAAATAAGAGGTATTTCTAAAATACAAATTATCATAAATGACTTTTATGGCTTAGTCCGAAAGGACGGTTGGACATCATGTATTCAAAATACTAAGTAGTTTTGATAAACATGAAATATTGAGTTGAAAACTCAAATAGTCAATAGTTGACAACCAACATATCTTTTCGCTTTATACACTAATGAGTATGACTCATTGATGTAGTAATTCAAGTACGAATTAAAGAAAAGATGGAACTTTGTTTTACGACGCATTAGATATTTGATTATGCCTAACAAAGTATAAAAGTCAAAATACTTAAATAAAAGATTCTTAAAGTTTTGAGATGATGCATTATAAGAAATATAGGAAACAAGGAACAAAGAAAAGGAATTTGAGATTCCAATTTTACCTAAGAGTTCATATTATCGTAGTTAAACTTAGCAACTTGTCTTCACAAGTATTAGATATTGTTTGAGAGTTCCACTTTCGAAGTGACCTCAAAACAAATGAATTTAAGTTAAGTTATTGACTTACGAGCTTGGAATGAAGCAAGTAGGTGCTACATCAGCTGTAAGGTCATCTGTTTTGTTTAAAGACCTTTTAAAGCTAAGGCTGGACCAAATAATAGTTATTATGTTCCACAATCAGCAAATGTTGTGTTTACACACAGAAAGACTCACATTCAAAGTAAAAGAACAATAGTTATTGGTTTTATAATGGCATGGTTGTTTAGGCCATGAGTCAAGGATGCTTGATTATAAACGAACATTTCCCTAACATAAACTCACAAGGTACAAGTCATGGAAATGATTTGTGTTCCGTCTATCTTTAAAAATGTCACATCAACAAGAACATACTCAAGGCTTTATTAGATAAACTTTTGAAAGTTGATCAATTCGGAATCGTTTTAAGGCAAGGAAGTCTTACTTGTTGAAACCGACGAAGGAGATATTGTGCTTGGTATAAACAATTGACTCCGAAAGCTAAAGAGAATTCCATTACTTCAACGTTTTCACAATAATATGGCTATATTCATCAAAATGAACAAACTGGATCTTGAATAGCTCAAAAGTTCAGTAAAGTATAAAATCGACTTGGCAAGATATCAAAACGTCTAGATTAGATCTAGCGATGTTTGCTAGAGCCATGAGTGATCATTTCAAGGTTATCAAATTGGAATTTCAAAATCAGCTCCACAAAAAATATGGTATATCTTGACGGAGACCTCGAAGCCATTTAGAAATGACTCGAACTATAATGAATCACATCCCTTCCTATAACGTTCTTAGAGATATGCACAAATTATAGGTCGTCGTCGAGCCTACCAAAGATAATGATTCCTATCTTCGTCTCACTAACAATAGTAAGGGTAAGAAAGGGTCGAACCCAAGAGAGGCGTTGAATCAACCACCGAGTACTACCGTTTAAATAAGTTAAATGAATTCTAAATTAGGTTGGTTTTGAGTAACTTCTTCTAATTCAACTCAACTAAAGCTAAGAGGAGATTAACAATATTAAGAGGAATCTAGGGCTTGGGTTATACCACTCAATTTCATCACAAATCACAATTAGCATGCAACAATCAAGGTAAATTAATGGGATAAATTAGGGGAAGTCATCTAAAGCACCCAACTACTCTCTCAGGCTAGAGGGATTACTTGAATCATGAATACAACCTACTCTCGTGGTTACATAGCATAAAACAAGTGTTAAAGCATAATCACGATGACATAAACATTCCCTTGACCGGTAATCCCTATTCTCATGGCATTTCGGGTCAATCAAGCATAAGGGAGCTAACTCAAGTTCATCTCTCGATCCTTCCTTGAGAAAGCTTGGATAAATAGTTCTAGAAATGGCCATATACAAGAACTAAGCAATTAAATCACTTAAGCTCAACTAATTAACATCCCACAACAACCAAATTAGCACATGCAACAAGTAATTAGTGACTACATTGAGGGTTTTTCCCAAACCCTAGAATTTAGACTACTCACAATCCATGGGGGTTAAAGCAATTAAAGATTTCAAGCAATTCATGAACAAGTTCAAACTAAGGATTAAGCTAATTAACAATCCAAAACATGCAAGAACTAGCAAATAATTAACAACAAAGTAAAGAGAAGTAGAAAAGATGAGTAAGAAATGGTTACTATGAAGCTTCAAAGTGAGCAACAATGGTGGATTTTGTCTTCCACGATGATTGAATTTGAATGTTTCCAAGCTAATAATTGAGAACTAACTAGTGATTTGAGAATTTAATGTTCTAAGACTACAAACTAAGAGGAAAGCTCTACAAAACTGCATCCCCGTATAAATGAGCTCTAAAGGGATATTTATATGACCCCCAAATAAAAAGGACGGAGAAAACAAGGAAGGAGTTCGACTGCAGGTCTGCACGGACGTGCCAGATTTGGCACGGACGTGCAAGGCTAAGCACAGCCGTGCTAAGTTTGGCACGAACGTGCAGGAGGGCCAAAATGGAGGCAGAAGCTTCTGCCAAGGTCTGCACGGACGTGCAGCTTTTGGCACGGACGTGCAGACTTGCACGGACGTGCTATCATCTTGCACGTCCGTGCAGGATGCCCTGCCTAGACTGCTTAACTTTGGGAAGCTGTAACTTCTACGTTTCTTGTCGGAAATGGACTTGTGACCAGTCGTTGGAAAGCTCTTGAGACGAACTTTAATCTCCAATTTGAATCGCTTCAAAAAGTTGATAAGATCAAAAGTTATGGTTGGTTGAAGTTGACACTTACGCAAACGACCTTTCAAGGTTCTCCAAAAGCTTTTCATTTCCCTTTAAGGCATTCCTCCTTCTTCCTCCATGGCTCTATCAACCAATCTTGCCCTTATCCTTGCTCACTCATGCTTGATCATGTCCATAGTTCTAAAAATATCTACATTACATCAAAAACACAAACAACCGGTGAAGCATGGATGGTACAAAATTTGCATAAAAAAAGGATAAAAAATGAACTTTGATGTCGATTAATAACGAAAACAAGGTTCAAAAGTACCCTAAAATCATGCCAAATAACAAGTTATCAACAAATGACTAATGTTACACTAAACAAAATTGTTGAAGCTAAGAAAATACACCATATTCAGTTATGGATAGAAATAGTTTCTAGCGTCTTTTCAAGTATATGTCTAGGGCTCTTAGCCTCAATGGGAGCTCATTGGCTCAGTGGGAGCTAAGTGGCTCACTAAGGGCTAAGGTAGCTCAAGTGGGAGCTAATTGTTTGTTTCACAACAAACTTTTACCCAAAGACAACATACAAGTCTCTTTGTAAGCATTCAAGTGAGACTAGGGGCATTACTTACACAACCAAATTGAGAACATAGTACTTGTTTCTCTAAGTGGTGTCTTTCTGAAAAGTAATACTGTAGACACCTGAAAATGTCTCCCCAAAACCAAACCCGATGATGAAAAACCTTTCACCGCCATTATTGGTCGGGTTGAGTATTTAATCTCGGAAGTGCTTAAAACCCATGTTCAGTCAAACATATTCAGTCAACAAATCAGTCAAACCATTTATTCAAACTCATTCCAACTCATATCCTAGCCCAATCCCTTTTAATTCATTTCGTGTTAGTTATTAATTAAGTCTGATTAATAAATAATAAAAACCCTAAGCTTGAAATTAATCCAAAATAGCTGAAACGACGCATAATACATAACGTACTTAATTATTAAGCAAGGAATAAATGAATCTGGACTGTTTTCAGGAAAACATGTGCACCGTGTCACGGAAGACACACCGCGTCACGGTATTCCGCGTCGTGTCACGGTATATTGCACCGTGTCACGGTATTCCGCGCCGTGTCGCGACACACATGCCGTGACCCGACATTTTTCTAGGGTTTCTCCGCGACGCCTTTTCATTTCTAGGGTTCCGTACCTCACCCCTCTTATTTTCCCTATAAATACGAACCTGATTTCTCCAATTTTGGGGCACCAACAATCATTATCTTCTCTATTTAGCCTAAACACTAGCCACCCTATTCTCTCATAATACTTCCCCTAAGCACTCCAAGGAGTCCATACTTGACCCGAATTTCTATACTTAAACCAAGGCGTGAAAGGTAGAATTAACTGAGGGTTTGGACCAAATCAACTCTACTTTTCATTTAATTTAATTCAATTTGATTTATTATTTATTGAAGTTACTAACAGTTTATTCATGATGTAGCAATTCAAGGAAACACAGAACGTGAGTAGTTAATTCACTTAATTACTCTTTTTATTATTCTTGTTGCTAGTATCATGATTATTAGGTTTATCATTATTTGATTTGGCTAACGTTAAATTGCTTCCAATATTGATGTTATTCTATTGTTTATTGTTGATCACCATATTGCATGTTTAATGGGAATATGTAACTGAATATCACGCCTAATAAGATAATTTGGACGACCGGTTTAGGTTATTTTTTAATCTTGTTGTTTAATCGAAGTTATCATAATATTTTAGAATAATATTAGTTTGGAGAAAATTAAATCTTTGTTTGCATGCCTTTGAGATCGCAGGAATAACTTTTCACAATAAGACTCGAGTAGAGGCCAATACGGGCGAATGTGACTCCATGACTCACTTCGTACCATCGTCCCCGATCCTCCTTTCGTGGTTCCGAACCATATGGAGTTAGTAATCTCATGGATTATGAATGGGGTTTAACCTTCACGGGTCAATCGTTGTTGCCTTTCGTTGTCCCTTAATCGTGATTGCCTTAAATGATCCGTGAACGGTTTACAAGTTCGTTAAAAACTTGTTGGCGGATCCCTACTTTCCTTGTCCATAATCGTTGTCCCTGATCGTATATGTCAATTCCCACTTCCTATGAGTGCTAAGCATATTCACAACATGCTTAACGTAGGCGCGCTTCGAATGACGCCTACAAATACATTTCAAAAACGACAAGTGAGAGGAAAATGAACTCGATGACCATCGAGATGAGAAACAAACCAAAACTCAGAATCTCGGAAGACTTTAGAAAGGATTCATGAGAATCATTGATCAAGAATACTCAAAGGACCTTACAAGTGCCTTAAAGAGAATTCATTACTTACAAAACTTTAAAAGTGTTGGAGTAAGATCAAAACAATCAAAGGGCTTTAGAAGCGCCTTGAGACTTAGTGTTTGATGCAATTACCCGGTATAGGTATAGAATTCACCAAAAGGCTTGGATTGAATCCTGTAAAGTTTCTATTAAGTAAGAAATGAACCTAAGACTTACAAGTATACTATTTACAATTGGATAGTAAGGGAATAGTATCTTGTAAGATAGCTACGACAAATCCGAATTTCGAAAATAGTTAGAGGCCATAAAATTTGAAACAGACTCCATGTTTGAAATCATGTTTGAAACTTGATTAATTTGCATGAAGAGTAAAGATTCATCAATCGCAAATAAGTTTTCAAGGAGAAAACAAACAAATAATGCATACATAGCTAGATTGGTTGAAAAGGTTACAATTAAATTCACGACGTTGATTTGATAAAACCTATTCACCAATCGGAATGCTTAAGTCTTTTCGCAATTATTCTAGCAAAATTGCGCAAAATAGATATCAAAATCACCTTCCTAAAAATGGAATTTTAGAAGAGACTATGGATATAGTCCAAGGGTTTTGTAAATCTAAATAATGCTAGATTTGAAAGCAAGCTCAAGAAATCCCTGAGTGGATTGAGAGAAGCATGTAGGAATTGGAATTAGTTTTCTCATAAAGTTAATATAAGGTTTGGCTTATTGAGAAACATGGAAATTCTTTGAATAAGAAGTTTAGTGGGAGCTAAAGTCAATTTTGTAAAGTCCAACAAGAAGTTTACGAACTCTATTGTAAAATGACTATTAAATGCTAAATGCTTAGATTTGAAAAGAATTTTTCAATAATAGACCAAACTAAAGCGATACTTAGTACGTAGTGGGAATTTAAGATATATTAGATAGAATTAATAAAATGTTTGAACGAGTAAAGGAATTTACCGTGTTAAACATGAAGGACTGGCTTTCGACTCATATGTATAAAACTAAGTAAATGTTTGAACTAAGTATAAGCTAGGAAAATACTAAGTCAAACAAGAAAGACTCTAGTAGAGACTTTCAATCGTATCATATAGCAAACAGTTTACCAAGACTACTCAGTGAAACTAGATGAGCTAAAAGTCACATGAATGAGATGAAATTGGGAATATTTCTGCAATTGAATCCATCATGTGTGCTACGATATGGAATCGTCACATGACCTGCATGCTTAGAGCATGACAAGTATAAAATACCAATCGACTTGAATCTAAGCAATGGATCGTTGGATTATGATCATGAACATCCAAAGTACTTGGTTAAGCAAAAGGATGAGTTCCCGATACATGGAAACAAATATAAATTTGAGTATTGATGTTGCGAGCACAACCTTAACAAGCATTAGATCCTTAACAAGGATGCCATTTATAAGCACCAGCTTAAATGCGTCGTGGCTTGAGAATGGCAACATGAACTTATATCCATGTGTATTGTGCGGAAATTTAAGGTAAAATTTCCATGATCGCAAGTGATTAGGGTATCCCAAATCATTGCCAATTTGTTAGAGTAAAATCCAAACAAAGCATCATTAGAAAGTCTACTAAAATATATGTTGAGAACATTGTTGCCTTAGAGACAATAATAAGGATGTTGTTCAATGGATAGTTCGTTGTTGAACTTTGATGATTATAGGTTGTCAAGTTGTAGGTCTCAAATCATGAAAATGAGTGGGAGCCATCACTTGGGTAATAAATCCTAGATCACATGTAATCCATAACACACTTAAATTTTATCATCTTATAATGAAAGTGTTCAATAATGAAGATGCTAATATTTGCAAAGTAATGATAACTAAACCTATGCAATAAGTGAACCACAACATTCACAATTGCATAAAAGAAATCAAGCATGTTACATATGGGTGTGATTTCTATAAATGTTTTGTAAAGAATATTACTCTTAAAACATTTGGGGAAAACCATTTATCATAAGATGAAACGTTGAAAAGTTTCATAGTGGAATAAAAAAAAATAAAAAAAAATAAAATTCTAATAATTCCACAAAGTATTTAATTGTGGTTTAGAATTAAATAATGAGTGCATTCGATTTGACGATATTCAAAATAGAGTATCAAGACAATGACTTGGATAAAGAAACACCTATTAAGTGAACATTGAATATCATATCGAAACTATCCCTAATCGAGGCCATTTGAAAGTTGGACGACTGTTGACCGCGCGAGATTAGTGTGTAGTATGATTTATAGCACCATATCTTGTGCTACAAGGATAAGATTGTCATAAATCATTTGCACAAGTATAAGTTTGGAACTATACCGAATCGACCTATGAGAATACTTTAAGAAATTTAACAATCGTCATAAATATATTACTCATTATGGCTATATGAACCTTTTTTCTTGACATGAGTATTGTTAGTTCTCTTGTTTGAGTACTAGTCCGTTTTGATGTTGTCAAATGTCTACCGTAAAAGGGGATTATAAAGGCAACACTCGGACGGCTAGGGACTCTTAGTAAGGGAAGTTAATAATGCAAGACTGAGAATGTTACCCTATTAACAGTATGGAATATGTCTTTGTTGTTTACAACGCCTCTCGAAGAGCGAGACTATGAAAATGCATGGTCGTGCTCAGATGAATTTTAGAAATCATCTGCTTATTGAGAGTCGAACTTGGAAATCAAGAAACACTTCTGGACGTAATAAGGATGACGAAGACTCTTACCTTATAGTTCATGAAGAGGCATTAAGTGACATAGGAAAATAGGCTATACACAAACAACACACTTGTCTGAAAGGACAAGTAGGAGATTGAAAGGAATGGTGTCCTTCGAACAAGTGTATTATTCCGATAGAGGGTTCGGAACTAATTAGGAAAGCTAATTATTTAGTGAGGTCAAGTGATCGGAATGCCTAGCTGGAAGCCGCTTCCGATCAGTAATATTAATGTATAATTAATATTACAGCTTGCTCTTGACTGAACCCTTCGGGTCACACCCAATCATGTAACCGAACCAAGGCGACGATTTAATCTGGAGGATTAAATAAGTCGATAGAGATTTTATGAACTAAGACGTCGGATTCCGAGCTTAAAGCGTCGAACGTCGAGTTGATTCGACGAATCGAGAAGACGAGAAAATAAGTCAAATGACAAGTCAACATGCTAAGACTTAGCCTCGCATTAGCCTAGCCAAGCGAGGGCTAGGCGCGCTAGGCTAGCAAGGCTGCTAGCCATGTGCTTGCCTTGGCCGCAAGCCCAGCAGCCACGAATGTGTGCTGGCTGCCGAGCAAGCTAGCTAGCAGCGCCAGCCCACAAGCACACAGCAGGCCAGCAAGCCGTTGCATGCAGCAAGGCTGCTAGCCCAAGACGTTTGCGTGCGCTGGCAGGCAGCAAGGCCAGCCCGCAATGGCGCAACACCAGCAACGAGCTGGGCTTGCGAGGCAGGCCAGCCAAAGGCCAAGGCTGCCAGTGGGCACACCTTCAGGCCCAAGGATAGGGGCATGTCGTGCACATAGGGTTGTTGGGGCTTGCTTGCTCTCCAAGGGGAAGGTTTGTGGTTCTTACCCACTCCCTCCCTCATGTTGACACTTGTCATTTGACTATTGCATAGCTTATTTAATTTAAATTAATTTGGAATTAAATTAATTGCTTACTTTCTCATTTCACCAACTTTTCCACATGAAAAGTTGGTGAAAACTCATGAGAGTTTTTCCCTATAAATACCTACCTTGGGTAATGGGAAAACTCACTTGAGTAGAACTAAAAAAGAATCTCCTATTAAGTGAGAAAGCCTTAAGTTCGTAAAACTCTAGTAATTTTGGTCTAACCCCGTCTAAGCTACGGGGTAGGGGTCTGTTCGGTAATCGAGGGTGTGAGACGTTGGGGATCCTGCATTTGCGAGGGCTTGAAATTTTCCAAGTCCGAGCTTGATTAGTGAGCGAAGCACGCGTCTAGGGTGAGCTTCTTTCTCTCTCTTCTCTTTATATGTTTGTGTTTTCTTTATTTGCATGTCATTTTGTTATGTTATAATTACTATGCATGCGATCCGAATTATCATGTTTTATTTCCGCACAGTGTCGGACACCGCAAAACCCAAAACAATTGTTTTCATTTCGAAGTTTTTTTTTTAATATGATCATACATGTGAAATTGTCACTAATCTCAAAGAAAAGTCTCATTTTACCTTCATTTATTTTTTGTCAATCAAAATTACTATTTTTTTTCTTATTTATTTCCCCAAAATCTGTGTACAAAAGCAAATAAAACTTTTATATGATGACAAAAAGAGTACAATAGTTCTATTGTCAAGATATTTAGGAGAGCAAAGGAAGAAAAAAATAGAGTATAAAATTTAATCATTTTACGCACCAAAAAAAAAGGGTGGATTAAAATTCTTAAAAATCGTGGGCAAAAGACTAAATACAACTGCACAAAACGGTTCTTCGATTCTTCCCGTGAGAGCTCTGCACATAAACACATAGGGGGAGTGGAGAATTATAAATATTACTCCATATTACAATTGACACCCCGTGCAAAAGATGTCCTACAATATACTCATTTCATCTACATATCCCATTACTAGTCCAATTAAACTATCAACATAACAAATTCAATTTAAACTATCATGACAACAATTGAATTTAAGATAAAGCCAGTAAAAGAATAAAAATGTGGCGAAAATATGGCAAAAAGGGTTCCTGGGACAAGAAACGAGAATTATTATTGATTCAAAGTTCTATGGCACTTACATTGCATGCCATAATGTAATTACAAAACTCAAGAGAAATAGAAATGAGTATTCGAGCTCAGAATTTGTAACAGGTGAGGGATGCCCAACATCAGATCTGTTTTTTAAATCTCTAGCTTCCATAACTCCACAAAAACAATCTGTATGCAGAATCACAATTAACAACTAAGATTTTTTGAAAAGAACAATAAGAGGAACTCACTCTGATAATTAACAGCCCCCAGCAACTTATCCACGGCAAAATGTTTTAAATTTCCTCAGGTTTCAGACATGAGAGGTCTGCAAGATAGTGCAAAGTAATGGCAGTTCATAATTACTGCATATATGCTACTGTTTATACTCTGCTCAAGTAGTAAGCATACAAATTAGCATATTGTCATCTTGAACGCTTTCCTGACATGGCTGGGGAACAAACCATGAGTATGCTCTTCCCATTTCTTAGTCAAATATAAAGTAAAAAAACAGTAAATAACAAGAATTGCATGTCCGCATCTACTCGACTTGAATCATTTAGATGTAATTAATTCAGAACTCAAATTTAAAAATAAAAAAAATAAAGAAAAAAGAAAAAGAAAAATAGATACTTAACAAGCAGAAATCTTAATCATCCTCACATCAAAATTATTAAGCAGTAATAGGCTAATAGCTATCTCATTTTAGTTTAACCACAAGTGCAAATCTGCAACTCTTTTGAGCGTTGAGGCCTGAAATGTCAAATGAAAGAATTGCACATAAATATCTCATTATTGATTAACTTCATTACTGACAATATACTCCTATTGGGAATCAATAGCCAGATAAACTATTACTGAAGCCCAGAAAAAGTTGGCACATTTCCTATCAGCGTAATGGGTCATAATGAAAATACCTAATAGGTCACTACATATCTACATATATCATTATAGTGATAAGTAGAGGATTATGATGGCATACCTATTTTTAAGGGTTTCGCTGCATAAATACGTCATAACCTTAATCATGAAGGATTGGGAAAATGTGACTGCGTATTGATGAAGGAGAAAGTACCTATTTGATCATTCGATAAGTAAAGAAATTCTATAAATGAACTAACATCTCATATCATCAAGAATCATTACATACCATAATAAGTTCATAAGCATTAAGTAGAGATAACTAAGAAATTAATTTATTACCTATTTCATCATATACTCCCCCCCCCCCTCCCCCCCCCAAAGTCCACCCAAGCTATTGTAATAAAATACCTAAAAGAATCAGGATATTTAAGGTATTAATTCTATTTTTCACTTACCTTGTGCAGAAGCCAAACCGACCACAGAAGTTTGAGGTTAGTAGAGCTTGTTTCCATGCACATAAATGATTTGAATCCATCCTTTGCAAAGAAAATTGACTTCAATTGAGTCTATCTGAAGAAGGGACATAGAAGAGAACAAAGTCTATAAGTAACATCAACTTCAAAAATATATATCACGACAAAGTTACTCAAACAAACCAGATATAAATCCAGACACAGATGACTTTCATCTATCATTCAATCAGTAAAAATAACATATCTTTCAATCTGCAATGATGGATATATATTATATAACACCAAGGGCCAAAAACCTTTTCTCACCAGTTCAGTGTGAGTATGCCTCTCATGCATCTCACTTGCACCCGCAATTCAATTATGCATATCCAGTGTTTGAGATGCATATGATACATCCAGCCATAAACAGGCATCCATGCATATTCTCAAAAAAAGCTTCCATGATGAAGGTGTGCATATCAAAACATTCAAGGAAACAAATAGTTTTTTTGTTTTCCAAGCCAGCACAAAACATATGCCCTTAGTACCAATAGGAGGAAAAATATTTAATGATCTTCCCACAGAGAAGAAAAGGTGTTGTATACTAATGGAAACAATCCTATTCTGTACAATGTTAAAAGACAAAACTGAGGTTTTCATCTATGAATAATCCCTGTGCAGAAAAAAAAAAAATTAAACTAAAAAAATTTGGGGTGCTCTTTTCCACCCTGAGAAGTACAGTTGATGCAGAGAAAGAATGCATTCAAAAAACCATGTTTTCTTCAAATGGAACTGGTCTCTATGGCAGATATGGAAGAGGTCGCAACACTTGCTTCACATAATCAGCAGAAGCCTAGACAAAGCTCAGACAAGTATTTCTGTGAGAATGTCTGAACAACTTCAGAAATGCCAGAAAGCTGCGTAAATCCACCCACAATAGACAGCAGGAAATTCTGTGATTTGTTTCTCCTTTACACGAACAAGATTCTAAGAGCTAATTGTCTTAGGCAAATGCCAAAAGATATGCCAAAACAAGGTTACTATTGTCCACAATCCAACATCCCAGTCACCAAGTGCTTTGATGGTTTGTATGTATTGCATACTACGGCAGCACATCAAGGTTTCACTACTGGCTTCATTGGCATGTGTCTCTCGATCAACTTGTCAACAAAAGCGCGAATCTGCAATTCATCAAGCAAAGAGATGGTATAAGTAATGATATAGAATAGCCATTCATATGATACTACTAACACTAACCTCGTCAATATTGATAATCACATAAGAACATTGTTACTTTTTTTAGTTTTAAAATAGCATTGTTATTACTAAGCATATTATAGCCTTATAGGTATATCCTTGAGGGCAGATAGATAGCACAACTTTCAACCACAACTACGAGAACTGAGACAAGGGTAATGGGATTCTGCCTTTTGCCCCCATTTGCAAAACAAAGCCTCAAAGAAAGTCATTCAACAAATAACTACGACACTACTTCTCAGTTAGCTTCCGCATTTTATAAGAAAGTATTCAAACCTATTTCATTAAGCTCAATGCAACAGGTGAACACCAAAAAAATTAAAAAAAATAAAAAAAGAGGCAAAAGGTCAACAGTAAGATGAAAGGCAACAACATCAAAGAAGATATTCTCTCCATCCGTGAATAATATAATATAAGTAGATCACAATCGATTAGGAATTGAGTGATTGACTGAAAAGAAAATGACTTATATGTACTGTATCATAACTATACCTCACTATATTAATTTTTTCAGCTCAACCCACCAAAGTAATATAATTCTGAATTTCTAAATAAGTATCATCAAGAGTTGTAACATGGGAAAATAGAAAGTTGAAGGGCAACTCTTGTCGGAAGGCTTTTAAAATATAGTTGTAGGTGACCAACAGTGTTTAGGGGTTAAGTAAATATAACTTCTCTTCTGATCAAGGAATTTGGAGTAAAAAGACAATAGTAAGAAATACTATGGGAGTTCGTTAAAAACAAGAGGGAGTAAAACTAGAAGATTAAGGCAAGCCATCACAATCAGATGAAAGGCAAAGGTAGGTATTTACCAAAAAAAAAAAAAAATAACGCCAGCTAAAAAGAAACTAAGTCTTACCTTATTCTTGCGCTTAAAATCAAGAAACTCACAGACAGCCATTGCTTTTTCGGCATCAGTTGTCTGCTCCATGACCTGAGAAATTAAACAAAAATGATGTCAATGTATTGAAAATGGCACTTAAAACATTTGTGGGAAACTAAATATTCCCCTTGTACTATCTTGGTAGAGCGATAATAATATAAAATATAAAGTAGTGCTTGTATTGAATATGGCTGTCAATTAAAAATTGTATCTGACCTTTGTTGCACTCTTTTTCATTATCGACTTATAACCGTCTTTATCAATCTTCCTCGCTTTGTACAAAGGCATGAGCAGCGAAGCTACATAATCAACAACACCCTGCTTAATATGCTCAGTTCCTATATGCTGGTTAGCAGCCAAATCCTTGTTTATTGTCACCTGTGAAACAGAACTCTCATTAACCATTCCTTCTAGCTTCCTTGTGAGATGTCTTGACATTGTGCTTGAATCTTCCTCATCCTCAACATGTACGGAAGATTGATATTCATACTCAGCAGCTGCAGCCTGGCACTGCCATCTCTCAATGGCATGGTAGTCCTTTATCCCATCACTACCAGAAGAATCAACCCAAGCTTTAGTAAATGCAGTGCTGTCCCCAGCCGCACTTTCTCCAGAATGCTCTCCCAAGTTTAATTGGCATGCCATTTCATTTGAATGGCTCCGTTGTGAAAAGTTATCGGTAGACATTCTTGAATTGTCAATATTGGCACATGTAACTGAAAAATCAACGGACCAATCTCTAACTCTACAATTTCTTGAGTCTATTTCTGATAAACAGTCTTGTCTTCCCAAAACACCACCAGACCATCTTTTTCGCTCGATATCATCCACTAGTGAATACTGCTCTCGCCTAGCAAACTTCTGAAAAGACGGTACCTTCGGTAACTGCATCATACTCACTCTAGCTTCACATGATGCATAGGCCTAGCAATAAGCAACACAAGTAATTGTTAAGTTTAATGACAAAACATACAATACCCAATTCTACCCCATCCAAAGATAAGTGATTACTATTATCAAAGGGCCAAACACAGACCATATAAACAAGAGATGCCAAATCAGAATTCAATTGATCTTTCAATATCTTATTAATTATGATGTATCTCACTTAAAAATCTAGTTTTGATGCTTCCTGGTTTATCCTCTGGATCTTCAAGTTAGTTAAGGCTCATAACGTGAAAGCCCACATCTTTTGTACCAATCCCTTAAAGAGCATTAGCAACTAAATAAGGTTATATGTTCAAGAGATAAATACATGCTTACAGTGTACCTTCCTGATTTACTAAAATTTTTCGTTATTTTCTTTTCCTTTTCCTTCCCTTTCTTGTAAGTTGTACCTTTCCATTTATAAGCTGAACAGTAATAAATTATTTTTTTTTTGTGGGGGGGGGGGGGGGGGCATACCTCAGCAGCTGCAGCCGCAGCAGCACGGGCAGCCTCTGCAGCAGCAAGAGCAGCCTGTTCTTCTTCTGACAATGGTATGTTCCCACCCTCCTCTAACTTGTTACCAGGTGAGCCATTTGAAATTTGTGATGCTGATGACCAAGCATCCATTTTTGAGCCAGTTGCATTTTCTGACTTCACTTGCTTAACAGCTAGCTTTTTTGAGCTTGAATTGACCTTATTTCCAGCCGCATAATGCTGCATATGTATAGGAGGTTTCCTTGAACCTGGATCTTTCCCTTTTGCTTTTGAAGAATCTGCATTTGTCATGTGCCTCAATAATTTCAAGCCACCATTCGTAGCCTTCTCCTTACGGAAAACCTCAATCCACATGTGAACCAACTGGCTTGCGATGCTGCGTATGTCACGACTAGTATGAACGCAGACTTTCTCTTTGACAGTTTTTCCAATACCTACATTAAAAATCCAAAGAATTCATAGTATGAGATATCAGCTGAAATGTACCACGTCAAATGCAGGAAAACATACAGGCATCCTAATATCACTACTAGTGCACATAGATCTTATTTTTGCAGGAACCAAAGCAAAGTTAATTTGAAGGAAAGGAAAACAATAGATGAGTTGAACATTTGTAAAAGTGATCTATACTGCAAACCAAATATATGCACAAAACTTTAAAAGTATTAAAATATACCGAAACCATCAAATGACAGAAAAGATACCAATGAACAACTTTCTTTGATGTCTAGCAAAGTAGCTAGTAAAAGAGATAAAAACAACTTGCATATACCTGACAGCCGGACAGCTACCAAGTCTCTGGAAACCAACACAAGTATATGGACACAGAGACGCAGGAGTTGAGTTCCATTTTTTCCCATGGAATCCTGTCAATATGTAAGAGAAACGTTAAATTGCAATCTTAACAATCTCTCAGCTTCAGTACTAGAGACTTCAAAGCAAAAACACAACATTAGCAATTGTTGTGTCCATCTTCCATTCAAGAGAAAAAGTGTCAGTACAAATCTCACCAATATCCATGAGTTTAGTACACCAAGCCCTTCTTTTGTCCCAGCAACAGACCTCAGAGATTCAACAGGAAGACTTAATAGCTCTTTGGCCAGACGCAATCGTCCAGCTAATGTTTTGGCACTAAAGAACATATCCTGCAGTAGACTTTCTCTAGCAAAAAGCTGGGATCTATCTGATGGGCTCTTATAGCGGAAACTGGAGAGATCAATTGCATCAAGCCTTCTTGCAATGTCCTTAACTTCATTTTTCTGACTGCTTGATTGTCTCTGGGCAGCTTCAACAGCTTCTGCTTCTGCTGTGTAATCATTACCAGTAGTCAATAAGTCAATTATACGAACTGCCTCTCGCAGCCCACTCATCATTGCACCACCTACTGTATCTGGATGCTCCTTGCAGGTAGCTTCACCAGCAAAAAACAAACAATTCTCAACTGGTCTACCTATTATATCATAGTCTTCCCCAGAAGCTCCAACAGCAACATAAGAATACGCACCATAACTATAAGGATCTTTTCCCCAGTCCGTCACTACTGATGCAACTGGATCAGGAACAGCAGTATCACCAAATAATTTACGTAGAACCCTCAAAGCATGATTTACATGATCAGAGGGGCTTATATTCTGTCCTTCTTTAGCTGCTTTACCAACAACTAATGCTATGAGAACAGGAGCTCCAACTGTTTTCTGGATGTTCCAGAACATAAAGCAGCGACCTCTTAAGTCAGAGTGCTCAGCTGTAGCTCCAAAGTAATCTACAGTATCATCCCAAAATATTTCAGGGAACTCCAGGACTACTTTATTGAGAACACCAAAACCCAGCCGCTGGATTGCTGAATGTTTCCACTGTGGCAATGGTGGAGAGAACTTAATGGATTCCGCTTTTAAGCAACCAAGTGGCACAGTTATCAAAACGGCATCTCCGAAAAACTCCTTGCCACTGAAAGTTGACACTTTTACCTTGTATGAGCAATTATCAGATCCTACTGAGCCCACTGCACCATATGAAATGTCAGCCACCACCTGGTTCAAATGGATGGAAAGTCCTTGAGCTATTGATTCCACAACAGCTCCATAACCTCCTTTAATCATACAATGAGCACCCCCAAATCCTCCATAAATATCATCCTGGTTCCAATGAGGAAGAGATACTTCCTTCAGCAATGCAGCACAACCATACTCTAAGTGAGCAAAATGCCAATCCATAACTCTCCTCTCAAGAGGACTGAGTGTTCCATCCCTACCAACATTCTGCTCTGCAGAATGGTAGCCCTCAGAACCCATTTCATGATTGACGGTGCCAGTCAACGGCCGCAATATTCCATATTTTCCATTGTCTGTTTCAGAAAGGATTTGACGGCGTCTTTTAAGACCGTACTCTAAACCATCTTCAAGAGACATTCTTGTAGCACTTTCTCCTTTTTTTGCAACAACAAACACCATATCATCGAGAAGACTATTGAACTCCGCTTCTAAAGCTTCATCAACATCTGGAGGAACCTTTTGACCAGTTCTGATATCATAAAGTGGACAATCACTGTTTAGTATTGTCAGCTCAAGACCCAACTGAGCGCAAATCAAAGATGAAGGATCTGGTCGTCTTTCACTAGCCACATCAGCCTCAACTCCCGTAATAATGCTCGCCCCAAGATCCACAGGAACTGAAAGTGATGAGCGGTCGGTATAAACCCGACCACCTATCCTACTCCTCGCCTCAAGCACAACGACAGAAAATCCTTGTCTTTGCAAATGGCGTGCTGCAGTTAAACCTGCAGGCCCAGCTCCCACTACTATGATCCTTTTCTTGCTATCCAAGTCACATGTATTGGCCTCCAAATGCTCATGAGTCATTGGCAGACAAGGGTCTACAGCATTATCGAGACTCTTCCCCAGTATATCAGCAGTTGAGAAGTCTGATTCAAGATTTTCTGTAGATGCTTTCTCATCAATGCATGGCTCATCAGGTTCCCCTTCACCTTGGCATTCATCAAGCTGCTTATCAGAAGATTGATCGAGTATAATTTCAACACCAGCTTTCACATCTTCTTCTGTGGGGTTCTCATCAGCAAAAGCAACCCCATCCTCTGCCTTAGGGAATGTATCAAGGCTTTTGACCTGACCAAGGATAAAAGATACTCCATCTACTGAGTCAGCAACAGAAGCCCCAGAACCTCCCTCAAACTTTTTTTCTCCTAACAGTTTATAATTCCCTCTAGATTTGGGCTCTGCCTTCTCTTTGTTAGCAGCAATTCCAGCATTTATATATCCCTGTTTCAAGTATTAGTGAGAAAAGATAAAAGGGGAAAATCACAAAGGAAGAAATAAAATTGTGATGGAAGAGAAGATGGAGAAAGCTGAAGTTGATAAAATACAGTAAACACTACTCACGCTTTGGTCAAGAAATGAGTAGATATCCCTCAGCAAGGAAGCACGCTGAGGTTCATCATCAGATGGAGTTGCAGCAATGCCACAATCAGCAAGAGGCAGCACACGGGTGACATCCTTGTTCCAAAGACTCAAAATCTTGTTCCTGCATTGCATCAAACCAAGAATTCCAATTGAAATAAATTTTTAAGGATGAGATACAAACATAAAACATGCAGACATATCACAAAAATTTAGGAAATCCTAATATTTAAATCAAACCAACATTCAGAGCTAAACAAAACAATGGTGTCAAAAAATCGTTTCTCGTAAAGCAGGTCTGTCATAAGTAACCTTGAAAATATACATAAATTAACAGGACAATGATGTCTACTTCCACATTCCAATAATATATTGGATTTCCCACATGGAAGAAACAAAATATAATTTCACAACAAAAACTAAACATCTCAAGATTAATAATCAAAGACCAAAATACAGCACCTGGTAGAACTTTATCACAATAAAGATAATATGGGAGAATGATTCAAAACTAATAACAACCTGAAAATTAACTAGCACAATAAGTAACGCTACAGCGATCCAGTTCTAAACAAAGTACTAACCTGCATTCCAAGTATTCTTGCAATCCACCTTTGCGCTTCAAGACCTCCTTGAATTTAATCTTCTCCACAAGACCAACTGCGCGAGCTTTGAGGCCAACTGACACTGCAGCAGCTCCACCAACCTCAAAGTCAAGGCCTGCATTTGGAGAAGAATCAAATCTCTCCTTCGACTGAGAGCCCAGGTCTCTATCTACAGGATGATACAAATCAAGAGAGCCATGCTCATGCATCACGACCTCCCAAGCAACATCACCCTCATAAGCCATGTCGCCATCTTTCCGCTTTTTCGCTCTCCGGACAGCACGATCATTCAACACGGAATTACACTGGTTGTTGGACTCCGGAAAGCATCCAGAATTTTCTTGATAAGCGTCATTCTCACCTGGTGTGATGGATGGGGAGGGAGAAATTCCATTGGCTCCTTCACTGACATCGATCCTGATGAGAGCATCACCTTCATTATTTTGATCAGAAGCACACACTGGATCAGCTCTTGAAGTGTCCATATCATGCTGAATACAGTCATTATCAGATCTAACAGTAGCCTCACACTTGGTTGGCCCACGTAATTCTTCCACAAAATCTGATTTGGAGGTAGAACAGGGAGCATCATTCACCATGCTGCTGGCATTTAAGGGTACAAAAATCCCAACTCCATTCTGGGGTTGAGCATCTTGAGAACAAGAAATATGTTGGTTAAAAGCCTTTGCAACAGGATACTTTGTTGCATCTTTTTCACAGATTTTATTTGATAAGACAATTTGAGGCTGTTCCTGGACCATTTCAACCTCCTTGCAAGATTCACCAATTTTGATTTCTACTCTATTTAACTCAGAACAAGCAACTAATTGGGAAGCTGGATATGAATGGTCCACAACAGAGTTGCAAGTGTCAAGTTCCGTACTTATATCAGTAATCATACTATCAATATGTGCAGGATCCTTGATTGGCACATTTCCAGACCCTTTACCAAGTAGAGTGTCTAAACCCTGATCTCTCACTAACTCACAGTGGGGAGCAATGGAGCCGATTCGGCCACTATCAATAAGATAATCTTCTGATTTATGACTATTACTTCTACATTTTGCATCTGAAAGAGAGTTCTTTTCAACTGTAGATTGAAAATCTATGGAAACACGACCTGAGCTTGGACACTGATCTTTCTCCTGCAGATGCCCTCCCTTCCTAGAGTTTGAAACAGAAGCAGCACGCAACTTCTTGCGTATACCAGACTGTGTCTTTCTTAAAAAGGAGGAAAGAGAATCTGTCAAATTGTCATTCAAAGGGCTAGTAGATGCACCTTCCTTCTCCTCTACCTGATCACCTAATGCATGGTTGTCTGGTACCTCACTGTCATCTCTATCAACAGAAACCCTATGACTCTTTGCAGCTGAAGAAGACTTGGACCTCATATCCTTCTTCTTATGTTTGTTTTCCGGGCTCATCAAACCTTCCCGTCTCTTGACCTGGTTTTCTGATGAATTACCATCCAGCATCTCAATGTCATCTGCTTCAACAAGCACTGTAGGACTCTTTTCAGCTACTGCAGCCTTGGACTTCTTACTTTTTTCATTTCGCTTCTTCTCTGACTTTTGACTTATACTTAACTCTGAAATCACATCACAAGCTTCATCCTCAGCACCTTGGACCAGCTTAGTTACGAGACCCTCATCCTTCTGCGAAGCATTA
This sequence comes from Chenopodium quinoa, assembly GCF_001683475.1. NCBI lineage: Eukaryota > Viridiplantae > Streptophyta > Magnoliopsida > Caryophyllales > Amaranthaceae > Chenopodium > Chenopodium quinoa. The sequence goes on along the minus strand of NW_018745080.1, from coordinate 3,589,855 downwards.
AGACATTCATCCGCAAGTTCGGCCAGTTTCGACACCAAGTCCCTCTTCACTAAACTCCCAGGACCACTATCTTTCTTAGGACCCTTCAACTTCTTCCTAAAGCTTGCTAAGGTATCCTCCATTCCCCCTAAATCTCCATCTACAATCTTACTCTTAACCCCTGACTCCTTACCCTTCTCACCATCTGATCCCAACTTAACCTTCTTCGGGTTTCTCTTGCTTTTCAACTTGAACAAAGCCCCAATTGGCTCATCATCATCAGAATCTAAATTAATCTCAACCCCTTTAGACCTCTTTTTGAGGCCAATCTTTTTATCTTCACCATCCATATTCTCCCTCACCAACCCTAACTTTCACAACCTTCCTTTCCTAACCCTAACCAAACACCTGGATCAGCAAAAAACATACAACCCTTTAATTTTAATCAATTTGGGGCATTCCCTATCTCCATACCCCAATCAACCACTCTCACAATTCAGCAAAAAAAAAATATTTCTCAGCAAATTCAACAACATTCAATCAATTCAAGCAACACCCAGAATTCCAAAAACAAAACCCAAATCAATCTCCACTGCTAAAACAAAGTATTCTAATTCCTCCAAATATAAAAACCCTTTTCCTGTATAATGCCAATGAAAACAAACAAAACAACAATTCATAAACTAGGGTTTTAAAGTTCTAGAGTAAGAAAAGTACTGAAATAACAAACACAAAAAACGAAAAGGGGAGATCAGAAATTACCTAAACAAACCAATGGAGCAATTTTCCCAATTGAAATTCCCGAAAACCTGAAGCTTTAGATGTTAAAGCTTTGATATAGCAGAACCCAGAACACAGAAATTTCACCTAAAGTGAAGAAATATGAAGGGAGTATTTTTATATCTCAATGGATTTTTTTGGGGGAAGAATATAACGCATGTGTAGAAGTGTTTACTGGGAGGGAAAAGAAAAACGAGGCCTTTGTGTTTTAGGCAGGAGAAACAAAGGATGGGAGGAGAGAGAAAGTGGAGTCAGCGAAGAAGAGAGAGAAAGAGAGGTGGAAAGGTGTTTTGTACTTATGTCTTCAATTCTTCAATATCCTTGTTGATTCTATGAGATTTTGAGATGTTATTGTATTAATGAAATTTGATGGTTGTTAGTTACCACTAATAAGTGAAAATGGTGTGGAAGATCGATGATGGATGATGTTGAGTACGACGTGTGGATTGCAGAATGGGTAATCACGGTGGTCGTGATGTTAAGTGTATGGAATCTGGTGACGTGTGATTTTGGCGTGAATAGAGTTATCGTGGAATATGGAGTGTGATTGCCTGAAGAAGATTGTAAAGATGGTGTAGATGCTCTGTTTTTAATGGCGGATGGAATTGGGAATCAGGTAAGGTTGTTTAGAAGAATGGCGGGTTGTTGTTTTGAGGTATAATTAGCTAATCGTGATGTAACGTGTATAACAGTTGGTGATCTGTGATGACCAGTTGCGTATAAGATATAGTGGTGGCGCGAAAATAATCATCCTCATATGGCAACTGTTGATGACAGTTACATATAAGATATAGTAGTGGCGCGAAAATAATCATCCTCATATAATAACCGTTAGAAACAGTTATGAAAGTCATTATAAATACTATGTTTTCGATAATATATGAAATTGGCATTGAAAAAAAATTAATACAAAGTAATATATATAGCTATGTACGCCCAAACGAATAATCATCTGATCGTCATGAAAAATACATGAAAGTTGGTGATTTATGACACTGATTGCATTAAAGAAATAATGGTATTATTTTTTCATGTATTTTTCATGACGATCAGATGATTATTCGTTTAGAGGTACATAGCTATACATTACTTTGTATTTTTTTTTTCAATGCCAATATCATATATTATCGAAAACATAGTATTCATAACGACTTTCATAATTGTTTCTAACAACTACTATGTGAGAATGATTATTTTCGCGCCACTACTATATCTTATACGCAACTGTCAATCAACAGTTACCATACGAGGATGATTATTTTCGCGCCACCACTATATCTTATACGCAACTGTCATCACAGATCACCAACTATTATACATTTCACATCACGATTAGCTGATTATACCTCAAAACAACAACCCGCCAATCTTCTAAACAATCTTACCTAATTCTCAATCCCATCCACCATTAAAAATAGAGCATCCACACCATTTTTACAATCTTCTTCAGACAATCACACTCCAGATTCCACGTTAACTCTATTCACGCCACAATCACACGTCACCAGCTTATACGCAACTGTCAATCAACAGTTACCATACGAGGATGATTATTTTCGCGCCACCACTATATCTTATACGCAACTGTCATCACAGATCACCAACTATTATACATTTCACATCACGATTAGCTGATTATACCTCAAAACAACAACCCGCCAATCTTCTAAACAATCTTACCTAATTCTCAATCCCATCCGCCATTAAAAATAGAGCATCCACACCATTTTTACAATCTTCTTCAGACAATCACACTCCAGATTCCACGTTAACTCTATTCACGTCACAATCACACGTCACCAGCTTCCATACACTTTAAATCACGACCACCGTGATTACCCCTTTTGCAATCCACACGTCGTACTCAACATCATCCATCATCGATATTCCACACCATTTTCACTTATACACATGCGTTATAGGGGTGTTCAAACAAACCCGACCTGATGATCCGCCGACCCGCAAAATACCCGACGGGTAATTTGAGAATTATTTGCATTTTTCCGGGTTAGGTCCCTGACCCGCTAAAAAACAGTTGTTTCGGGTTGGGTCATGGGCCAGACATGGAGTGAAGCGGGTACCTGATAATTTGTTAATTACCCGAAATATTTTTTTACTCTAGAGTCAAGGGTTTACTGACTTTACTTAATCTAAAACATTTATCTCTTGTGCCGCACACACAGTTTATCTCTCATCTTACCCTCTCAAAGACTCAAACTATCAAAATCACAAATTCTTACATCTCAATCCACCATAAACCTGCATTATCTAATTCTCTGGTGATCATACCACATAAATTTAGGCTTTAACTCTCGATCTTTCCTCCTCCCTCACTCTCTCAACAACCTCTCTTTCCCTCAAAGCCCCAAACCAGACGACCCACGAACACACACACACACCGTTACCGGCGAGGATAAAAACTGAAAATGAATCTTTGATGAACGGAAAATTTCCACCAACGCCTGCTCCTCCGTTTACAGTACGGTGCGCTCAATGTTCTAAGTGTGGGTCATCGGAGATCGACAATGGAAATGACGCAATATCGGGTTCGAGTGAGAATGTGAGATAAATGGTCAGGATGATATGGAGAAAGCTGATAATGTCGTTTTGCATAAAGTTTTCTATATTTTGTATCCCAAAGGTTATTATTTGTTGCAAATTGTAGGTTGAATTTTGACTCTCTTTGATTTGTATATGAGAATTACTTTTTAATTGTTGCTGTACATGGCTTTATTCAATTGCAGGTTTATTTTTTTTATTTTAAATTCGGGTACCCTCTGATTCGAACCGAGAATGTCGGGTACCCGTTACCGAATTTCGCGGGTCGGGTCATGGGCTGAGCATTTGACTACCCGTAAAAGCGGGTACCCGCCTCTTCAGGTACCCGAAAAGCCGGGTACCCGGTTGTGAACAGCCCTATAATTGCGTTATATTCTTCCCCCAAAAAAATCCATTGAGATATAAAAATACTCCCTTCATATTTCTTCACTTTAGGTGAAATTTCTGTGTTCTGGGTTCTGCTATATCCAAAGCTTTAACATCTAAAGCTTCAGGTTTTCGGGAATTTCAATTGGGAAAATTGCTCCATTGGTTTGTTTAGGTAATTTCTGAGCTCCCCTTTTCGTTTTTTGTGTTTGTTGTTTCAGTATTTTTCTTACTCTAGAACTTTAAAACCCTAGTTTATGAATTGTTGTTTTGTCTGTTTTCATTGGCATTATACAGGAAAAGGGATTTTATATTTGGAGGAATTAGAATACTTTGTTTTAGCAGTGGAGATTGATTTGGGTTTTGTTTTTGGAATTCTGGGTGTTTTGAATTGATTGAATGTTGTTGAATTTGCTGAGAAATAATTTTTTTTTTTGCTGAATTGTGAGAGTGGTTGATTGGGGTATGGAGATAGGGAATGCCCCAAATTGATCAAAATTAAAGGGTTTTATGTTTTTTGCTGATCCAGGTGTTTGTTAGGGTTAGGAAAGGAAGGCTGTGAAAGTTAGGGTTGGGGAGAATATGGATGGTAAAGATAAAATGGTCATATATGGTTCAAAACAACATAATATGACCCCAAGATGCATCCCCTATGATTCCATGAGTTTTCGACATAATCTTGAAACCTCCAAATTTGGTCCGATTTAGTGTATTATATAGCCTTTAGTTTTGGTTTCCAGAGAACACTTTTGAGCCCAGCAAGATTATGTATCGAGGTGCTTCCTAAGAGACCTTGGGAGTCCTATTTGGTGTCCAGAACCAACTCTTTCATGCCTTGGTCCACCCTCAATCATCATATCTTAAGATTCCTTCCATTGTCTTGCCTTGTCCTTGTTACCTTGTCTTGGCCTTGCCTTGCATTGCCTAGATTTGTCCTTGCCTTTGCTATGGCCCTAAGACAAGCCAAGCACTAACCACAATTGCCAAAAATTGATGATTTTATAAGGATGTGGTGTTTTAATGGTTTGTCTTTGTGCACATGCTACACTCCTACAAAATGGTCGTGCCTTAGCTAGGATGAACCATCCAACGCCCCAAAGCTTAGGCGTTGTACCGTGGCCAATCCCATACTTAGCATTTTTACCACCTAAGATGCATCGCTAACCTTGTTTAGCAAAATATAGGTGTTTTAGGAAATATGGGGGGAGGGGAGGGACATTTGTGGTTGTGTCTTGACATAGCAGTACCAATCGAGCACATGTGAGTGGTGATCGATTTTTTTGTTGTTGTGGGCTCCATGCTTGTGCATCGAACCACACGCTAATAAACTGTAGAGAAATTATAATTAAAGGTCAAAAAGACTAAAGAATGGGTCTCCCCTCCTCCCTTTCTTCTTCTCACCTTGTGGTGGCTTTTACACATAATTGAGCAAGGTCATTCCACATTGTGAAATACTCGCCAAGATTAACTTTTACCACAACGAAAATAGAAAGATTGCCCTATACTCACCAAGGAGTTGACACTGAAATCTTGATACTGTTACACCTTCGTTATATACCAACAGTTACCAAACCAAATGCAAAATTGGTCAGTTGCAAATTCCAAAATCTGTACCCCTCCTCAAGCAGTAAGTGAAGAAGAGCTCACGGTGCTGCATGATACATGAAATGCAAGCCTAATTTGCCTTTGGGTGGAACTAGAAAAGGCTTTAGAACTGGAAATTTCAAAAGTTTACAAGAATCACTACATAATTTAATTTAGAGATATCTTGAAGAATATAAACAAAGCATGGCACAACAGCATGTTTCTAACCTACATCAAAGGGAAGGTTTCCCCAAGTCAATGAAAGCCCACTACATCTAGGGTTTTACTGGAAATCAAAAACCCCTAAAATAGTAATATGAGTTACTAGACGTATATAAATATAGATATGCAGCAAGATAATGAATGACAAGCTTGAATACATATAGCTCATATGTGCATATGTTGATGAGCTTTATCATGAGAGCAGATGTCAAAAATGGTGCAGAAAAGTAAATGGACACAGCCATATGACATTGTCAATAATAGATTGATACTAAAGATGGTATAGAAATAAGTTTCACATATGGTACTGGTAAAAGAGGCAATATAATCCTAACCTACAAGTTACTACAGAGGAAGCATTGATTTGTAAGTAGTTCAATGAAAATAGGTGAGAAAGATTCAGCAGTCCACTTTTAACCTTCAAATTGCTGACTATGATGCAAGAAGATAAGTCCTAGATAGACCTAATAAGCTTGGAATTAGGGTGACAATGATTAGAACCAAAACTAATACGACAATGGCACTGGTGTTTCATAGGTAAACTAACTGGCATTACTCCTTTCAAGGTAAATCAGCTACAGATTCTTCATTAAGATGGAATGCTTTAGCCAAAGTTAAAATAAAGATGTCACAAAAAGCAAAGACGATGATCATTAATCTTATCCACTTTTTTCTTTACGAGGGTAAGAAGGTCCACATCCCAGCCTGTTACTACTACTAGAAATCCAAAAAACAGTCTTAACTCTTAATAGACCTATAATATGATTCTAACTAGCCAGACCTGACTCAAACACCCGATTTCACAATCCTCAAGGCCTTGACTAGTAGACCCCAGAAAGTCCAAACCCAGGTACCTGTCATACATAACTGGGCTAAAGTCATCCTTTTTGCATTTTTTCTGTTGTCTTTCATCTCTGTTCAGTGTTAACTCTGGTTTCTGGCAAGGCAAATCACCAGATACATACCACTTCATTCCTTTTTTTTTTTTAATTTTTTTTTTAATTTTTGGGCAATTTCCATTGTTTCTTCTTGGTCAATATGCTCAGCACATATACTGTAGCTATATTTTCTTCCTATTGATTTTTCCAGTAAAAAATAAAATAAAAAGTTTGGGAGTAAATTGAAAAATCAGCTAATGTTACAAGTTAATTTCGATATAAAATCTCCGGCAAGCCACCCAATTTTATTTGGGGTAAGTTTGTTTTCAGTAAAATAAAATAAATTTCCTTGAAATATTATTAGAAAGATGACACTGTTAACCTGATAAAATTTTCAATATAAAGAAATAAATTGCAAAGATATAATCTTTATATGCAAATGTAAGAGGGGCTTGAACATTATGTGGGTATTACTTTATAATTCAAATGAAAGATATGATGAATTGTTGCTGTTAGATTATTCCCGCCTTTAGAATTGCAGCTTACACCATTTTTTTTTGTTGTAATTGTTGGGAATGCATAGTATGCTGCTTGAAGAAATATAAGAGTTTTAGGGAAAGAAGAGAAGTTTAATTAGGACAAATTAGTTGCAGAGTGAAAGAATGAGCCAAAAGAGACCACCCCCTGATCCAATTGCTGTGCTAAGAGGGCACCGTGCGTCGGTTATGGATGTTTGCTTCCATTGGAGTAAACCCTTGTTGTTTTCTGGGTATATAATTTACTGTTTCAGTTATACTCTATTGTGTTAGTCATTGGAACTTGAGATGTTATTTTAGTTACAAAATATTGTGGATGGTTTGCAGTTCTTCTGATGGTGAGTTAAGGATATGGGACACAGCACAACACCGGACATTATACTCTGCGTGGTATTTGTTTCATCTTGAATGTACAAATGGCTGTATCTTATGTATGATACAATCAAGGCTGTTTCTTTGCCCATGTGCTTGTACCTTGGTCTTTGTACAATGAAGATTTCATCATTTACAAGAAATCATTCATGCGCCTTTGTTTTGATTAATTTATCGAATTGTTTTTGTATGAAGAAAATGTGAGTTGTACTAGGTGATTTTTTTTGTTGTAGGGTTCACAGTGCAGCTCATGGGATTATGTGTGTTGCTTCCGATCCTTCTATTGGAGGTGACAAAGTTCTTAGGTTATATTACTTCTCTTTAATATCTGTGTAAAAATTGAATTGGTGCAATTTTGTGGTGACATTTTGGCTCCTTTTTCTCTCTTAGCTGATTGCTTGGGTTATTCTTTGTAGTCAGGGCAGGGATGGAACAATAAAGTTGTGGGATTTTGAAAATGGAGGACTTTCCAGGTTAGACCCTAATTTCCTTCTGCAAACATATTTTGTTGCCAACTATGTGTGTGCCTTGCTATTCAATGTTGTTCATGTAAGTGGGCTTGTAGGCTTCTGATGTTAGATTCTTTTTGGTAGGACACCCTCGGTCACTATCAGCACAAATTCTTACCATTTTTGCAAGCTATCATTGGTGAAAAGGCCCGCTGTGAAGTTGAAGCCTACTGAACCTTCCATTAAGGAGCAGGATGTGGATTGTAGTGGGGATATGGATGCAAACTCATTGTGTGATTCTACTAAGAAGACAGTAGAAAATCAACCAGAACATTCAGGTGAGCTTAGCAGTCTTCCGTTTTATCATTTGAAAGCCCAAATTTTCCCCTTTCCCCAGCAACAAAATTGTTATCTTTTCTATCTGTGCTGCAGATGCGGATCATAGGTTTTTGTCTTTAAATCTTACTTTTCTTATTTCATATTGTATTAGATGCTGGTTTTGTTATTGGTTGACGAAACGTTGCTTCTTTTCGAAGCATTTGTGCCTTTTAGATTTACTGAATGATGTAACTTGATGAATACTTTGAATAAATTGTTTTTGAATGTTCGTATTAGGAACCAATAAATGAGGCATTTTATATGGTTCAATCCAGCTAGGAATTAGTTTTTTTTTTTTTAAATCTTTTCCCTTTCTCTAATGGCGATCTGTTGATGCCCTCAGGCTGTGGACCTTCTTACCCTCATAAAGAAAAAAGTGGATAAGATTAATGATCATCGTCTTTGCTTTTTGTGACATCTTTATTTTAACTTTGGCTAAAGCATTCCATCTTAATGAAGAATCTGTAGCCGATTTACCTTGAAAGGAGTAATGCCAGTTAGTTTACCTATGAAACACCAGTGCCATTGTCGTATTAGTTTTGGTTCTAATCATTGTCACCCTAATTCCAAGCTTATTAGGTCTATCTAGGACTTATCTTCTTGCATCATAGTCAGCAATTTGAAGGTTAAAAGTGGACTGCTGAATCTTTCTCACCTTTTTTCATTGAACTACTTACAAATCAATGCTTCCTCTGTAGTAACTTGTAGGTTAGGATTATATTGCCTCTTTTACCAGTATCATATGTGAAACTTATTTCTATACCATCTTTAGTATCAATCTATTATTGACAATGTCATATGGCTGTGTCCATTTACTTTTCTGCGCCATTTTTGACATCTGCTCTCATGATAAAGCTCATCAACATATGCACATATGAGCTGTAGGTATTCAAGCTTGTCATTCATTATCTTGCTGCATATCTGTATTTATATACGTCTAGTAACTCATATTTTACTATTTTAGGGGTTTTTGATTTCCAGTAAAACCCTAGATGTAGTGGGCTTTCATTGACTTGGGGAAACCTTCCCTTTGATGTAGGTTAGAAACATGCTGTTGTGCCATGCTTTGTTTATATTCTTCAAGATATCTCTAAATTAAATTATGTAGTGATTCTTGTAAACTTTTGAAATTTCCAGTTCTAAAGCCTTTTCTAGTTCCACCCAAAGGCAAATTAGGCTTGCATTTCATGTATCATGCAGCACCGTGAGCTCTTCTTCACTTACTGCTTGAGGAGGGGTACAGATTTTGGAATTTGCAACTGACCAATTTTGCATTTGGTTTGGTAACTGTTGGTATATAACGAAGGTGTAACAGTATCAAGATTTCAGTGTCAACTCCTTGGTGAGTATAGGGCAATCTTTCTATTTTCGTTGTGGTAAAAGTTAATCTTGGCGAGTATTTCACAATGTGGAATGACCTTGCTCAATTATGTGTAAAAGCCACCACAAGGTGAGAAGAAGAAAGGGAGGAGGGGAGACCCATTCTTTAGTCTTTTTGACCTTTAATTATAATTTCTCTACAGTTTATTAGCGTGTGGTTCGATGCACAAGCATGGAGCCCACAACAACAAAAAAATCGATCACCACTCACATGTGCTCGATTGGTACTGCTATGTCAAGACACAACCACAAATGTCCCTCCCCTCCCCCCATATTTCCTAAAATACCTATATTTTGCTAAACAAGGTTAGCGATGCATCTTAGGTGGTAAAAATGCTAAGTATGGGATTGGCCACGGTACAACGCCTAAGCTTTGGGGCGTTGGATGGTTCATCCTAGCTAAGGCACGACCATTTTGTAGGAGTGTAGCATGTGCACAAAGACAAACCATTAAAACACCACATCCTTATAAAATCATCAATTTTTGGCAATTGTGGTTAGTGCTTGGCTTGTCTTAGGGCCATAGCAAAGGCAAGGACAAATCTAGGCAATGCAAGGCAAGGCCAAGACAAGGTAACAAGGCCAAGGCAAGACAATGGAATGAATCTTAAGATATGATGATTGAGGGTGGACCAAGGCATGAAAGAGTTGGTTCTGGACACCAAATAGGACTCCCAAGGTCTCTTAGGAAGCACCTCGATACATAATCTTGAACCAAAACTAAAGGCTATATAATACACTAAATCGGACCAAATTTGGAGGTTTCAAGATTATGTCGAAAACTCATGGAATCATAGGGGATGCATCTTGGGGTCATATTATGTTGTTTCGAACCATATATGACCATTAGACCCTGTTATTTTGAGTTTCTGGCACAACAGAGCAGATTTCAGTAAGGCAAAGCAGATTTCAGATTTCAGCAGGGCAAAGCAGATTTCACAATTATTATTATTATTATTAATATAATCATTATCATTGCATTATTGTATTGTTATTATTATTATTATTTTTTATATTATTAATATTATCATTATTATTAATATTTTTAATATTATTATTAGTATTATTACTATTATTATTATTATCGTATTATTATCATTAATTATTATTATTATTATTATTATTATTATTTATAATATTATTAATATTATTAATATTATTATTATTATTATTATCGCATTATTTTATTATTATTATTGTTATCATTAATATTATTATTATTTGATTTTTTTAGATTTTTTTACTCTTTTTATAACTTTAAAAAATGTGTTAAATAATATTAAATATTAATTATTATCATTAAATATTAGTTATTATTATCAATTAATATTATATATTAATTATTATTATTATTATAAAATATTAATTATTATTATTATTATTAAATATTAATTATTATTATTTATAAATATTAGTTACTATTATTAAATATTATTAATAATAATAATTATTATTATTATTATCTATAAATATTAGTTATTATTATTAAATATTAATAATAATTATTATTATTTTCATCAAATATCAATTATCAATTATTATCATTATTAATTATTATTTTTAAGCAGAGAAGAGTATAGCAGAGCATAGCAGATTTCAGCGGAGCAGAGGCTCAAAAGAACAGGGCCTTAGTCGGTTACATAAAGGCCCGTGGTGGCCTATAGCCAATAGAAAGAGGTGTATACAAAAGCAACTATATTGACTCTTTAAAGGCAAAGTGGACAACGCCAACCACTCTAATGGCCTCTTGGACTGTCGTGGGGTCCATAGGAAAAACCCGGCCAGATTTCTTTTCGGGTGCGGAAAAGTCCAATATTGTCCACGCTTTTGGATTAATTTTGGGGGTTTTGATACTTGGTGCTGAAAATTTTCGAGATTGTAAAGAATGCATCCTATGGTCATATAATGCTGTTTGGAACAATATATGACCACTAGTCGATCATATAAAAGCTCGTGGTGACTTTAAGTCAATTAAGGGAGGTGTTTACGAAAATGGCTAAATTACTTATTAAAGGCAAAGTGGATGGTTACAACTGTCCAATTTACCTCATGGGGTTTCGTGGGATCTATAATGAACCCCGACTAATCATGTCCAAAAGTGAAGGCTATGATCCACACTTTTGGACTAATTTTAGAGGTTTCGAGACCCGGTATCGCTAAATCTCGGGAATGTAAGGGATGCATATCGGGGTCTGTATAATGTTTGGAACCGTACACGACCGCTAGTTGGTCATATAAAATGCCGCTTAGTAATCTGTCGTTTGAACTTATTGTAGGCTAGATTCGACTTTTATCATTGTCGATTCTGTTAATTATTTTCCACCAATCAAGCACTAAATTGCATTGTTTTAAAATGGAGGTAGTTGTGTATTTTTCTTCTGCGAACTACTCCATATGTTTTATATGCCCCCCTCCCTCCAATGAGACATGGCTATGAATGGATATATTGTAATTTGGTTCAAATTGTTTCTTAAATTGCAGTTACTTATTCTAAATTATCTGTTGGATATATGTGTGAGGCAAGACTAATCATTTGCTTTCTATCTCTAGATGATATGCAGATTGAAGGACCAAAATACGTTGCAGTTGCAGGAGAACAACCCTCTCAGGTTGATGAGTGTTTTGCTTTAATAATATATTTCTTCTTGTATTATATAGATTATGTTATTTACAACATCGATGCCATTAATATGAAAAAGGTTGAGATTTGGGATCTCAATACTGCAGAAAGGTGTACGAGAATTCCTCAAAGTTTTTCAAATGGAGTTGGGAGTGATTCCGAAAACATGAGAGGTATATTATATCATCATTTTTAATCAATATTCTCTCTTGGTTCAGAGTTTTCCATGGTCAGTCATGTAACAAACAGGACCTGGGCATAATAGAAAACTGAGAATAAAAAGGAATGGTTGATGCTGAAGATATTGTGATTTCCTTCAGTAAAAGCTTCCATAAGGAGTTAGTAGAAGTGATATTAAGCTGCTGAACCTCAACCCTTCTTTTCCTGCAGAGTTATATTTTTCACCATTTTCGTTTGTAACTTGCCTTCCTTTGCTTTCTTCTTTAATAAAGGATCACAGCAGAATCTGTTTGATTTAATGTTATAGTGACTGAAATTTATGCATGCAAGCCCTTCTCCTGTACTTGGAATCCCATCTTATGTCCCAACACACAGGGGTCACACTTAAGCATAAGATGAGGCCTTCAAGATTTTCTTCATTTCTCTGTTATAGCCTCAGCAGCAATCATTTTGAGTATACACACTTTTGGTCTTGTTTGGGGATTAACTTGTGTTTTCCAGATTAATGTTGTAATGCAACTGAATATCTCCTGCAGGAATGTGCATGGCCGTTCAAGCGTTTGTACCATCTAAATGCCAAGGGTCCTTACATATCTTGGCTGGGTATGCTTTTCAAAAGTTTTTATTACTGCTCTCTTTTGATTTATTATAGGTTCTGATAAATGGAAATCCTGCCATGATATACTTATCGTTTTTTCCACATCATTCTCCCCTTTATACTAGTAATCTTTTCAAGGCATATTACTTTCTTCTTATAAGGCATTTTTTTTAAATATGGGTCTCCCTTCCAAAAGAGTTTTCAGCTTCTTATATTCCTTTCTCTCTTTTATTATTATTATTATTATTTATTATTGTTATTATTATTATTATTATTATTAATTTTTTTTTTTTTTTTTTTTTTGGGGGGGGGGATTGGTTTGTTAATTATGTGGTTTGCAGGTGCTTTATGTCATTCCTCAGATGTTTGTATATTTGCTAATTTGATAGAATGTTCATGTTACAGACAAATGAATTTTTGAGTGGGTTAAATCTAATATGGACTTGCAGAATTCTTGAATTTGCTAAAACCCTGCTCCCCTTTGGTGTCAGTTGTATTGTGCCAACGAGTGGAGTTTTAGTCTGAAATGGCATTAGTCTTAGACTCTTAGGGAACTTTTGGCTCACTAGGAGGAAGGGAATAGCCCCCATACTCTTTAACACCGCCATTTCAGTTCACTCATCCTAAAAAAATATTTTCACTCCTTTTCTGTCCCTTCCCTTTCCTGTCTATACTGCCACCACTTCTCAACTTTTCCACCATCTCCTTCCTTCTGCCAACTCACCATCTTTCACCAGATGCTCATTCACTTGTAAAATTGTCTTCTCTGGTGGCTCATTTATCCTGCAACTTGTTGATCCAGCCATTTGACGGTCGAATTGAACCACTAACAATCCAGATGCTGAATTTTTCTGTTCAACTTCGACCACAGGTTAAGTTGTCCACCCATCAGTTTCTCTCATCCCTATGCCATTAATTTGAGTTAATGAGAGACAATTACGTTGCTAAGCCTTTTGGATCAATCTTCTTTCTAATTTTAATCTCAACAAGTCCGTCCCCCCAACCACCACCACCACCACCAATGTCTGATTTAGTGGTGATACTATGTAGATAGTGTGACAACTGGGATTTGGGTTGGGGGGTGGGGCAGGGAGAGTTGAAGTATCATGGTTTGGGGTGAGCGAAGGGGGTTGCAATGGTGATTATGATGTCAAAGGAGGATTCAATGGTTGTTATGTTACATAATTAAAAATCAATTTTTTCTTAATGAGTCTTGATTCTCCGGGAAATAGAATTTGAAACCCTGTGTGAGAGGGCTGGGGGAGGGGGAGGGGGGGTATTTGGAATTATTTTAAAAGGCTTTGGGGTGTTTTCAACATAGAATCTGGGTAAAAGCATAAAAAATATGATCAAATATAACAAAACAAGGGCATTTATTCCCTATCTTTTACTTAAATTCTGGATATACTTATTTTCTAAGTGCTGGATGAGCTTTGTTTTGACGACTTCAGAGTAGCTGGGTAATTGGCATCAATGGATTTCTGTTAAGGATTTAAACTTATGAAGTTACTGATTGATGGAGTTTTTTTTTTTTTTTTTTTTTCCTTGTAATTCAACCTTTTATTGTACTTATACTAATATCGTATAACTTGCATACAACAGTTACGAGGACGGGACTATGGCATGGTGGGATATGAGGAACACCTCAAAACCCTTGACTTCTGTAAAGTACTATTCAGAACCAGGTTTTGCTGCCCTCTTCCTGACATGGAGATTTTGTAATTTTCCATGAATAGGTGTGATTTGTGCCAATTCTTGCATGCAGTTATTAGCTTGGCAGTTGATCAATCATGCCAAGGAGTTGTTGCCGGCGCTGCAGACGACAAGATCCTTCTGTTTAATTCAGATTATGATATGGTAATTTCCTTTATTCTGTACACAGTTTATATTCTATTGAAGGCTACAGTCATGTATAATTATCATGTGTCTCATATTTCAAAGAGCATATTGTTTTATTATTCCTAGACATTAGGTTGGAGTCATGTTATTGATCAATACAATAGACAAGCTAACCCTGTTTTATAGATTGCTACAACATCATCAGACTATGATATGGGGCTGAATTTGATTAGATCTAGATGTATGCTAGATTAGTAGTGCATACAGTAGAAAGGATGTTTTGCTCTAAAGATCTCTAACGTTAAAATTCCAATGTCATAAGTAGATTCTTGTGACAATTTGCCGCTTCTAGTTAATTGTATCTTTATGATGTTTTATCAGTTTGGCAGCGTTCATTTCTTGATAGTTTCTACTACTACGTATTATTTACTTTTATGGGAAGATGATACTTCTTCCATTTTTTATTAGTTGCATCACTTTTGTAATCGCGGACTCCTAGGCAATTTTTGGAGTAGAGAGAGATAGAGAGAAAATAAAGAGGGTTCATGTGATAGGAGAGAGATAGAGAGAATTTATAATTAAATGGAAAAGTGATGCATCTAAATTGAAACTTCCATTTTTAGAAAGAAATGCATCTAATAAAAAACGGAGGAAGTATATCATATGGAGTATTAATTTTTGTTCTGTACGTAAAAGGAACTTAGTATCCCTTGCTGCTGCTAATTTGTCTGATAATGTTTCTTTCAATAATAGCTGTCGAATTCTTTGTTGAAATTGAGATTTAGGTGATGTCGTTGTCTACTCTATTTAGGGTACTTGTGTGGTCAGGAAAGAAATTAGCTTGGAGCGACCTGGAATAGCAGGCACTTCTATTCGGCCAGATGGTAAAATTGCTGCTACTGCTGGATGGGACCGCAGGTTGGTTGCTTTTCAATTTCTTTTTAATCTGCTTAAAACCTATGCGAGTGCTTTTCTAACTAATATGTTAATGTTGTTGAATCTAGTCAGTATCTTAACCTGTTATTGGATCTCTTGGTTATACATACATTTGCCTTTACTTCTGACAATCTAATCATCACTTTAGTCATCTTGCTTCTGTTTTGGTGACAACTTGTTACCTATACCGATTGAGCTACTCCCTGAAAAATTAACTTTACAATGCAACCTATTTCACCAATCTTCACTTTTACACTACACAGGTACACAGCTCAGAGCTGCGTTGCATCTTATAGGCAGACTGACTTTTTGAATGACTAATTTTCATTCAATCCAAACCATTGAGTCAACTCTTAGATATGATGCATTGCTCTAGTTAGACAAGAATAGAACAGAACTGCCCAGATATCATCTGTTTGTCACTGCCAAACTTAACCTGAATTTTGTCCTTCCCTAATCTGAATAGCACAAAGTCACAAACATCAAGCATGGTCAAACAAAATTATATATATTAGCTTATAATTTCCTGAAAATGACAATTAAACCTTTTCTGATTTGTCAAGTTGTATATAGAATGGCCAGCAACACCACCAAACATAGATTTGGTTTTAGGTGGATTTTGGATAAGCCAAGATGTGTGCTATTTTTTCCCGAAGATATTCATTATTGAGATGAAGACCCTCTATGTCACTGCTATCAACCTTTATGGCACTGCCATCTTCTCTTTAATGATAAACCAGCAGTGTCAATTGTAAAGGCTATTTATGTAGCAACATGTCTTACAATTTACTGCAAAGGGTGTTGGCTCCAATGCTGACATCTGAAGCATTTGTAGCAATGGAGGAGATAAGAGCTGTTTTGTAGGAGGGTCAAAATGTTTAATATGGGAAGTTGACTTCTCTTGAACCGTAACATGCAAGAGGTGAGGCTTCAATGTTCAAGCATGTCTATTGGAGGCGTTGGTTGTCCTTGTGAAGCAACAGTTATGAATGGGTTTGTAAGATAAATGTTGTGGGAAAGGTGACAGGCCACTAGACACATGGTCCATATAAAGCTCATTTGGGACATGGACCTTTAATTTGGAATTTGTGGCACTCCTCCCAAGGAATGGACCATCTTCTAGCATTTAGTAAAAGCTGATTTGGTGGCATGCACTCCTCCCTGCTCCCATTTTTATGTTGTGCTACTGCTTGTAAATGCCTTGATTACTCCTACTGACTACTATTTTACTACCATCCCCTTCTCGTAATGCTTTACTATGAGTAAAGGTTATATCAATCCGAGCTTGAGCTCAATCGTCAGGTAGCTCGAGTTGACTCACAACAAACCAGACTCGAGTTCAAGTGTATTGTTCGTTGACATTCCAGACTTGGCTCGTGACTCAGCTTGATCTGAGTAACTCAAGCTTTCGCTACAAACTCCAACTAGGAAGATATGCTCTCCTAAAATGTTCCTATTTCCAAGTTTTTTTGACCTTGTGAGATCCTCAAAAGTAATTGTTAAAATTTCTCTCTTACAATATTCCTATTTCTAAAATTTCGCTAACCTTTTGAGATCCTTATAAGTATTTGTTAAAATTTATCAAGCCTGCTTTGACTCTAGCCTGGCTCTCTTTGGTCTCAATCCAGTCAATAGCAATGTCAGATTCAAGTAGCTTTGGAGTAGGCTAGACCGTTAAGCTGATTGTTAGTGATTTAAAAACAGTTTTTCTATCAGTTTGTAATTTTGTATTTCTTAATCAATGGTTTCTTGCTTGGAATCAACATTTTGTGAAGTTACATCTTACATGTGATCCTCTTTGTTTATTGACAGAGTCAGGATATACAACTATCGGAAAGGAAATGCTCTTGCTATACTCAAGTATCACAGTGCATTGGTATGTCTTGCTTGCTGTTACATAATTGCTTGGATTGTTAAGTTTGTCACTGTTAGTTTGGTATGTCTTTGTTTATCCTAAAACTTGCTCTTCTTCTTGTTGCAGTGCAATGCAGTGTCATTCTCTAGGGACTCTAAGCTGCTTGCATCTTCATCAGAAGACACCACAGTTGCTCTATGGGAGCTTTATCCACCTCAGAAACACTGACTGAATCGAAGTGGTGCAATAGGTTATTTTAGTAATCAACTAATCAAGTCCGATCTCCCAGCTGTTCTCTTTGTTAAAACGAATGTCTTACAATAGGTGATTAAGTACTACAGACTACAGAGTATTTACTAGTGATGAGTTGTTTTTGTATATAAATTAGTTACCCTGTATTTTGAAATTATGTATTTTTTTCGTAACAACTAATTTACTCTTATGTATACGGAGTATGTGAGAAGAGGGATAAAAATTACAAAATAGTACTTTTCAAAAATGCATAAAAGGAAAAAGAATCTCCTTTTTACCAGTTATTCTATGTCTTCTTACAAAAGGAATAAATATGGAAAAAAAAAAAAAAAAAAAAAGGAAGCCAGACCATGAAAGGTAAACAGATGAGCATGTGCAAAAAAAACTCAGACTCTGATATACACTACTTATTGCAGCTGAAAAGAAGTTAGCATCTAACATCTTTTTGATTTAA
The DNA here is from genome assembly GCF_001683475.1 of Chenopodium quinoa. Taxonomy (NCBI): domain Eukaryota; kingdom Viridiplantae; phylum Streptophyta; class Magnoliopsida; order Caryophyllales; family Amaranthaceae; genus Chenopodium; species Chenopodium quinoa. Next base: position 3,571,638 of record NW_018745080.1, on the reverse strand, counting down.
AGTTCAGATTTCTCACTGAACATATTCAGTTATCACCCATGAACATATTCTTCAGATCGTTTTCTAATCTGGCAATTCTTTCCTCAGCTGCTTCACCATTGCTTTGCCCGACATCACCACATTCACCTTTGCATGGCTGGTAACTTAATTGGCACATCTCACAATTACGAGAGGTGTTTCTAGATTGTTATCGATGAAACTAAGCAAGCTATGGTACATACATACAATAGCATCTTTGCATATTTTCCCAAAGTTCAGTAGTATACGCGTTACTTGGAGTCCTTGATAAGGTATGAACGTGCAAGTTTAGCCCCTTGCTACCATTTCAGAGTTCATCCTAGATTGAACATACAGAAACAATTATACGTAGTATTTTCCAAGAGTTGATCATGGTTAATTTTGTGTAGAACTACCCTAAAGAACTCCAGCTTATGGGTTAGCAAAGTTGTAAACGAATTTGGATACATTTTCAAGTCAACTACTACATATTGTTACATTTTACATTCTTGATAATCACTCACTGGAATACATAGTATGATATCAAGACGACTAATCCTTGGTCTAAAAAAATAGCACACATCCACGTGTAAAGACCGTAAAGGGCGAATTTTTTTTAATTTCCTAATAATATTCAACTAATTAAGCACAACTCACATTAAAAATCGAAAATCTTTTATAAAGATCTGCATGGCATATTAGCATGAGCGTTGGAATTTTTGCATGGCATGACAGTTGGACATAACTGAATTATTGATATGTTGTAGATAAAATTATGCTAATATTACGTAGTATTAGTAACAACTTTGACATTATTTATTACATGTACATTTAATCTGTATTTGAGGTGTTTATTAGCAGTTGGAATATCAAACATTGACTAAATATTTGAATATGTCAGTAAACCGTAAACATAGGAATGCAAATAATTGTTACTGATGATTGAATTGTCAAAACCAAATAAAATTAAAAAACATGTATGTGCATAATATTATTCTTTGCATTTTTGTACTTAGTGTATATATAAATAAGAGTAATGAGACCTGGAGATAACATATAATGATTGATTGATTGATATAATTTCATAAAACATTACATATTCTAATGAATTAAGTGCAATGTATGAAAATTAGAGTTGGCAAATAATCATGGGAAGACTTTTCAATGGCTACAATTGTATTAGTTAATCTTGACCTTTTATTTTTGTGGATCAATCTTGTCCATCAATCCAACTTAAAAAAAAAAAAAAAAAAAAAAAAAAAAAAAAAAAAAAAAAAACTGTTTTCATATACTTATAATAGATCACAAAACGGATTTCCATTTTTTTCCAGTTGATTTTTTTAAAAATAAGGATGCTACCTGCAATTCCTAAGATTCCTAAGATCAATTGATCAAACATAGGAAATGTTCATCAGACCATCACAATTGTGTTTGTATATGATATTTAATGTCTGACACTTTATTTTTGTGGGATTAGAGTCATCGTGGCAAAATCAAAACCAAAACCAGAGAAATGAATGGAAGATATTGAAAGCAGTGCGCGAAAGATTTTTTAATTTTCAAGTAAACAATCATCTTAAGATAAATAAATTAAAAAAACATCAAATATAGATGAGGTAATTCATCAAAAAAATTCGGTAGAATTCCTTCTTAAACAGATATTTCCCAATTAGAGTGGAGAAATTACTGATGATTTTATATGGGTTTTTTTTTCATATCTTAAAAGTCAACTAAATGAATGGATATGACGAGTCTTGTTAATTAAAGGGTTGAGATTCACTCAATTATAGTGGCCACAATTTTATTGTAGCTATTGCAAAACTGTCCAATAACCATGTAACTCATGTTTGATTGAATTGAATTGGTTTTTGTGTTGGTGTCGACTATACATGAGTCAGTTAAATTATACTTCATAAATCCGTAGGCTAATAACTTTTTTAAATTCGAAAAAGAAAGGGTGATGACGATGACTCGCCAATCTCATCTTCCTCGAACTCGAGCTAGTCACTATCCAGATTAATCTAATGGCATTCGTAAACCTATTTATTATCATGTTTACATGATTACAGTTATTATGAAATAAACATTCAACATCCAAAAGTTATATTAATTAATAAAATCACAGCATAATGAACTATAATCAAACTGTTGATGCTCCTTAGAAAATCCCATAATTATACGGACTCGGATTCTATGTATGGGCTACTACTCGTAACTAAACTATTTATTCATATAGTATTATATGAGGAACATGGTTCAATGAATTAAAAAATAATATGGTTTATTCTATCACTAACTACTAACATTCCTCCCCAAATTTGTTCTCTTACATAGGCTTGTTTTCTTACATGCATGTTTGTGTATATATATCCCACAAATTGTCTTTCCCATTTCACCATCAAGAACTTCAAAAACCTCACCTCACATTTATTTTCTAACTCGATCTATATTATATTAACTTATCTTATCTGGTGTCATGTCACATCTCCTCCTCTTATTTTCTCTCTTTATCCTTCTCCCCCGCAGTATAATTGCTGCAGGGGGAGGCCGATGGCATCTCTTACAAAAAAGCATTGGCATTTCCGCCATGCATATGCAACTATTAAATGATGATCGTGTCGTTATTTATGATAGAACTGACTTCGGCCCTTCAAACCTGACCCTAGCCAACGGCAAATGCTTCAAAAAAGATTGCACAGCCCACTCCGCAATATACAACTCTATATCCAACACTTTTCGGCCCCTCACGGTGCTAACCAACAATTGGTGCTCCTCCGGCGCCACCCTCCCCAACGGCACCCTCGTACAGAGTGGTGGGTACAGGGATGGGGAACGAGTAGTTAGAACATTCCAACCGTCTTGTAAAACATGTGATTGGGTAGAAATCCCTAAACAATTGTTGCAAAGTCGATGGTATGCTACTAACCACGCGTTGCCTGATGGAAGAATGATAATTATGGGTGGTACAAAAGCCTTTAACTACGAATTCTATCCTAAAACAACACCTTCATCCTCTAAACTCTTTACGATGCCCTTCTTAAAGGACACCACTGATCCCAAAGCCGAGAACAACTTGTACCCTTTCGTGTTCCTTCATGTAGACGGGAACTTGTTCATCTTTGCTAACAATCGAGCCATTCTATTCGATTATACTAAAAACGAAGTTGTTCGAACGTACCCTACTATCCCAGGGGGTGACCCTCGAAGCTACCCAAGTACGGGGTCAGCAGTTCTCTTGCCTTTGAAGAATTTAGAGATGGGGTTGGATAAAATCGAAGCGGAAGTGTTGATATGTGGAGGTGCACCCGCGGGGTCATACTTAAAAGCATTAAACTCGCACAAGTTTTTGCCAGCTCTAAACACGTGTGCACGTATGAGGTATACTGATCCTACCCCCACTTGGACCATCGAGACTATGCCAATGGCTCGAGTCATGAGTGACATGGTGGTCCTTCCCAACGGAGATGTCTTAATAATTAACGGTGCAGGGAAAGGTACTGCAGGGTGGGAGTTAGGCCGAGAGCCAGTCCTAACTCCCATGATCTACCACCCAAATGAAGCTCCCGGATCAAGGTTCGAGTTACAAACTCCAGCTACAATCCCTAGGATGTATCATTCATGTGCAATTTTGTTACGAGACGGTCGTGTTTTAGTAGGTGGAAGTAATCCTCATGCTTACTACAACTTCACCAATGTGCTCTTCCCTACCGAACTTAGCCTAGAGACATTTTCGCCACCATACTTGGATTCGTCGAAAACACGGCTTAGACCCGTTATAACCACACAAAACTTAGGTGGTAAGATCAAGTACAGGAAAAATTTTACAATCAAGTTCTCAGTTTCAGGGTTGATTAAGCCAGGTTCAATAAAGGTTACCATGCTAAGACCTCCATTTAACACACATTCATTTTCTATGAGCCAAAGAATGTTAGTTTTGACCAAAAAGGGGCCAATAATGCCTATTGGTTTGGGCCATTATAAAGTCAAGATTGTCACACCTAGGTCCACTAACATAGCTCCCCCTGGTTTTTACATGATATTTGTGGTGCACCAAAATATTCCTAGTAAAGGAATTTGGGTTCAACTTACATGATTTTATTTTATTCTTTTATTGAAATAATTAATTAATTTCATTTTGCAATCAATCTTGGTTTATTTTTTTAAATTAATCACATGTACTTCCTTTCATTCAAATTAAATAACACATTATCTTATTTATTTAATTTATTCACTACATATGTAGGGTGTCCTAGATTTTCAATGCACACTTTATTATTCCTGTAAATGCATATTATTCTATCTATGATACCAAAGCGAGTAAATTTAAACACATTCTATAAATGAAAATGAGCCCTAAAAAATTTTTTTTTTTTGAAAAAAGTATCATGTTCTGAGATAGGGAGACTTATAGATTTTAATGGTTTATTTCTGAGATATGAATATCTTTAAATCTACGTACCTTTCCTTCTAAAAAATAAACAAATAATTCTAGTATCGAACATTAGACTGACATGAACAAAATATTATACCTGTATTTAATGTTGGAATTTATAGTTATATTCAATAAACTTTGAATTAGAACATTTTTTTTCACATGGGTAGTATTTGGAATTTTTTTTTTTTTTTTTTTTTTTTTTTACTGTATTATTTTTATTGTTTAAATTCTACCATTTGTCCTTATAAATTATAGTACTTGTAATAGTAATAGACGGAGAAAGTGAGAATAATGAGTCATTTTTTGGGCCTCTAAAGTTATTGTTGATAAGTATTAGGTGACTCGTACTTCGTTGCTTTGTCCGCCCGATCGGGCGGACATTGCCCGGTCTGACCGGGCGGAAGAAGAAGAGGTGCCTGGCAAATTCGTTGAAGAAGCTGCTCTCGCGCGCCCGATCGGGCGAGCTTTCGCCCGACCGGGCGAGCCTTCGCCCGACCGGGCGGACATTGCCCGGTCTGACCGGGCGGAAGGGGTTTTTTGGAGTACTTCGGTTGTTGGAAAAGACGTGTTCTCGCGCCCGATCGGGCGGGCCTTCGCCCGACCGGGCGATCTGGGTTTTTTCAGCGATTACGAATTTAATATTTATCATATTGTGATATTGTAACCTAAGTATATCTTAATTAGGAATCACTACTATATAAACTTCCTATTATCAGTATTAGGGTTAAAAAGAGAGACAGAGTGAGAGCCGTTCTTGAGAAATACAAGAATCATCTTTGTAATCTTTGCAGTTTATAGTGAAATCATTCGATCTCGGTGCCCGTGGACGTAGCTATCACATCGATAGTGAACCACGTAAATTCTTGGTGTTGTTCTTATTGTTTGCATTGAATTTCTTTATTGTTTTCTTGTTTGTTTTCGACCTTTGCTTCCGCTGTCGCACAACAATTGGTATCAAGAGCTCAGGTTCAATCCTTGGAGAGTTTCTTGAAGATAACAATGGCAGGAGATTCAACAATAAGAATTGAGAAGTTTACCGGGAAAAATAGTTTCGGGCTATGGCAAATTAAGATGAAGGCTCTGTTAAAACAACAGCAGATATGGCGTCCGTTGGCTCCAAAGAGTACTACTTCGGAGTCAGGAGACGGACCGACTGACTCGCAGTTAGAAGTTATGGAAGAGAAGGCACACTCTACCATATTACTTAGTCTTGATGATCAAATCATCACGGAGGTTGCTGATCAGGAAACGGCGGCTGGATTGTGGCTGAAGCTGGAGTCATTGTATATGACTAAGTCGTTGACCAACAAATTATTACTGAAACAGCGGTTGTTTAGCCTCCGGATGCAGTCAGGTACTTCCTTACGGGAACATCTAGAAAAACTTAACTCTATTTTGCTTGATTTACGTAATTTAGATGTTAAAATTGATGATGAGGATGCTGCGTTGATTTTACTTGTATCTCTACCGTCTAGCTTTGAGAATTTTGTAGAGTCTTTTGTTGTTGGTAAGGATTCTATAACCTTAGAAGAAGTGAAGGCAGCACTTCATACTAGGGAACTCAGAATGAAAGCTACGAGTGATAATGGGGATAATGGTAGTGGGTTGTTTGTTAAGTCCGGAAAGTCTAAAAAGAATAAGGGGTTTAACAAGGGGAACAATGCTGGGTCGGGTGCTGGAAACGGCAAGGATGGATCTAGTAAAACTACTACTAAAACATGTTATTACTGTAAAGAACCGGGTCACTTTAGGAATAATTGTCCGGTGAGGAAAAACAAGTCCCAGGCTGCTGTAGTTGAAGAGAAACCGAATGAGAGCTATAATTCAGAGGAAGATTTAGCATTAGTCAGTTCTGCTAGGTCTGATGATTTATCTGATAACTGGGTTCTAGATTCGGGGTGTTCGTTCCATATGTGTCCACGTCGAGATTGGTTTGATACATATGAACCTCGCAATGGGGGTATGGTTATAGTCGGTAACAATGCTCCATGTAAGGTCACAGGTATTGGTTCCATGAGGTTGAGGACTGTTGATGGGCGGAGGTTAACTTTGACTAATGTACGGCATGTTCCTGCTTTAGGAAAGAATCTGATTTCATTGGGTACCCTGGATGAATTGGGGTACAATGGTGTGTTTTCAGATGGGGAGTTGTGTATTTTCAGAGGTTCTGAGTTGGTACTTAAGGGTATCAAAAGGAACACCCTCTATGTTTTTGAGGGTGTTACACTGCCTAGTTCTGCGGTTTGCGCATCTGTATCTCACCAGGAGATGACTAAGATTTGGCACATGAGGCTTGGTCATATGGGGGAGAAGGGGATGCAGCTATTGTCCAAGAGGGGTCTTCTATCCGGGGTCAAGGTTGCCAACCTTGAATTTTGTGAGCATTGTGTGTTTGGTAAGAAACACAGGTCAAAGTTCAGCAAGGGTGCTCACATTACTGATGCAGTGCTCGATTACATCCATTCAGATTGCTGGGGTCCATCTAGAGTTGAAGGTATGGGAGGTTACCACTATTTTGTGTCATTTGTTGATGACAAGTCCCAATACACATGGCTTAGGTTGCTTAAGTCAAAGGATGAGGCCTTCAAAGTTTTCAAGCAATGGAAAGCTTTGGTGGAAAATCGACAAGGAAGGAAGATCAAGAAGCTACGAACGGACAATGGGCTAGAGTTTTGCAAAGACGAGTTTAATCAGTTCTGTGCAGATGAGGGTATAGGTCGGCATCATACTGTCAGGAAGACACCACAGCAGAACGGTGTAGCAGAACGGGTTAATCAGACACTGCTAGAGAGAGTTCGATGCATGCTCTCTAATGCAGGGCTTGGGAGGAGGTACTGGAGTGAAGCTGTGTTAACAGCTTGTTATGTCATTAATAGGGGTCCTCATTCTGGAATTGATTCCAAAATTCCGTTTGAGATCTGGAGTGGTAAGTTGCCTAATTTTTCGAATTTGAAGATTTTTGGTTGTGTTGCTTATTATCATGTTATTGAGGGTAAGCTGGATCCACGAGCCAAGAAGGGGTGTTTTGTTGGGTACGGGGATGGTGTGAAGGGGTTTAGAATTTTTTCACCTTCGGAGGGTCGGGTCATTCTTAGTAGGGATGTTACTTTCGATGAAAACACCATGTATTCAATTAAAAATGCAGAGATTTCAGATTTGAGAAGGGAAGGAGACAATTTATTACAGACAGATGGGGTACTTGAGGTACATCAGTCTACCATTGCTGATTTACCTCGGGTACAATATATTGATGATGATGCTGATGTTCCAGTGCCGGGTACTCCTGAACCTGAGATTACTCCTACTCATTCTAACTCTGGGGATGAGGTGGAGCAATCTAATCAGGGGTCATCTAGTCAACCTGACACCATTCTTGAGATGCCTAAACGAGTTATCAAGAAGCCTGTTAGATTGATTGAAGAGATGGAGGGAAGAAATTGCTGTGTTGATGCGATGACAGGTTATGCATTGAGTGTAGCTGATGATGTAGAGTCATTTGAACCTGCCACATATAAACAAGCAATTAGTTGTAGTGAGTCTGCGCAATGGCTTGCCGCAATGGGTGAAGAGATGCAGTCTCTTTACAAGAACAGAGTGTGGGAACTGGTAAAGGTACCGGAAGGGAGGAAGCTTGTGGGTTGTAAATGGATTTACAAGAAGAAAGAAGGGTTGTCGGAAACTGAGCAAATACGTTTTAAGGCTAGGCTAGTTGCTAAGGGGTTCAGTCAGGTAGAAGGGGTTGATTTTGTTGAGATATTCTCACCTGTGGTTCGACATACTTCTATCCGTGTGTTATTGTCAATTGTAGCACATTTTGATCTTGAGCTGGAGCAGTTGGATGTTAAAACGGCTTTCCTTCATGGCGATTTGGAGGAGGAGATTCTGATGAAGCAGCCCGAAGGATTCGAAGTTCCTGGAAAGGAACACTATGCCTGCAGATTGCTAAAGTCATTGTATGGACTTAAGCAATCCCCCCGACAGTGGTACAAAAGGTTTGATTCTTTTATGGTTTCACAAGGTTTTGACAGGAATTCATATGATTGCTGTGTGTATCATAGTAAGCTGGATAATGGTTCCATGATTTATCTTTTGTTATATGTTGATGACATGTTGGTTGCCACAAAGAATAAATCTGATATTGCTAGATTAAAGGAGATGCTTAACTCGGAGTTTGACATGAAAGACTTGGGTGCAGCTAGGAAGATTTTGGGTATGGAGATCTACAGGGATCGGGCTAGAGGTAAGCTTTTCTTGACTCAGAAAAGCTACATTGAAAAGATTTTGTCTCGTTTTGGGATGGAAAAATCGAAGCCTATAAGTACGCCAACTACTGTTAGTTGTAAGTTGTCTTTGTCTATGTCACCTCAATCAGAGGAGGAGTTGTCTTATATGTCTAGAGTTCCATATGCAAATGCGGTTGGTTGTTTGATGTATGCTATGGTCTGTACTAGGCCGGATATTGCGCATGCTGTTAGTGTTGTAAGCAGGTTTATGGCTCGACCTGGGAGGGAACACTGGCAAGGGGTGAAAAGGATTTTTCGCTACCTGAGAGGGACAACTGATATTGGTCTTGTGTACGGGAATGGTAGGGAATGCTTGGTCACTGGGTACAGTGATTCTGATTATGCAGCTGATGTGGATACCAGGAGGTCTGTGACTGGTTATGTGTTCACTTTGGGTGGTTCTGTGGTTAGTTGGAAGTCTACATTGCAGTCATCAGTTACGTTGTCAACTACTGAAGCTGAGTATATGGCTCTAACTTCTGCAGCTAAGGAGTCTATTTGGCTCAAAGGCCTAGTAGGTGAACTGGGTATTGCACAGGATTTTGCTACAGTGTATTGTGATAGTCTAAGTGCGATTTGCTTAGCTAAAGATCAAGTACACCATGATCGGACGAAGCACATTGATGTCAGGTATCATTTCTTACGTACTGACAAGAGGATTAAGGTGAAGAAGATTGGGACTGCTGACAACCCGGCTGATTTCTTCACTAAGCCTGTTCCGTTTAGCAAGTTTAAACATTGCTTAGACTTGTTAAATATTGATTACTACGTGATGTAGTAGGCCCTGAGGGGCGAAGTTGGGGAGCTCCTGGTGTAGGTGTGTTGGCCTTAAGGTGGAGCTTGCCCGGGGCTTGTGATGCAGGTGGAGCATTATGAGTTGTTATACTTGGAGACGAGTATGTGATGGGTCTTGGTTGAAGACTTATCGGGATGTATGGCTTATGCATGAGTCTTGCATCGGGTTTGGCTTGAGATGTTTTTCACTATGTCTTGATGGGGTCGTTTGCTGACTACGAGTTCTCGTCAAGGTGGAGATTGTTGATAAGTATTAGGTGACTCGTACTTCGTTGCTTTGTCCGCCCGATCGGGCGGACATTGCCTGGTCTGACCGGGCGGAAGAAGAAGAGGTGCCTGGCAAATTCGTTGAAGAAGCTGCTCTCGCGCGCCCGATCGGGCGAGCTTTCGCCCGACCGGGCGAGCCTTCGCCCGACCGGGCGGACATTGCCCGGTCTGACCGGGCGGAAGGGGTTTTTTGGAGTACTTCGGTTGTTGGAAAAGACGTGTTCTCGCGCCCGATCGGGCGGGCCTTCGCCCGACCGGGCGATCTGGGTTTTTTCAGCGATTACGAATTTAATATTTATCATATTGTGATATTGTAACCTAAGTATATCTTAATTAGGAATCACTACTATATAAACTTCCTATTATCAGTATTAGGGTTAAAAAGAGAGACAGAGTGAGAGCCGTTCTTGAGAAATACAAGAATCATCTTTGTAATCTTTGCAGTTTATAGTGAAATCATTCGATCTCGGTGCCCGTGGACGTAGCTATCACATCGATAGTGAACCACGTAAATTCTTGGTGTTGTTCTTATTGTTTGCATTGAATTTCTTTATTGTTTTCTTGTTTGTTTTCGACCTTTGCTTCCGCTGTCGCACAACAGTTATCTTACATTGAATTTGTTAAAACTTAAAGGGCAATTGTGTAAGAGGTTGCATGGCCTTTCTGATTAAATAGTGGACCTAATACAGTACAACTTGTTATAGGACAAGGTAAAGTTGACCACCAGATATACTTCGTAAATTTTATGTCAAGTGTTTTGTACCATTTTTTTTTTTTTTTTTTTTGACGAAGTTTTGTACCAAATTGGTTATACTGGTGCATTATTTTTTATATAAATGGAACAAAAATAGATATGGAGTATAAATAACTACCTCTAAATTTTCTCCATATGATAATATTACGATGTAAAGGATGATAATGTGACTGAGTAAGGTCTTAATTTCAATTTGAAAATTAGATATCCCTAATACATACTAAGTACAAGGGAGACTATTAACATAAAATAAGTAGGAAATTGACTACTCCCTCTATCTTTGAATAATTGCATAATTTAAATTAGCACACCTGTCATTGTCATTTGTCTTGTATATGATAGTATAAAATCATGTCAAACTAAATAAGTGAACATTGCAAAAGTCAAACTAATGCACTTATTCAAATACGAAGGGAGTATCCCATAATTTGCAATCAATTTAAATAAGGTGGAAATATGTATGTACATACTAGAACATAATTCGAGCCAAAAACGTTTTTCTTGTCATCCTAATTTCGCATTTATATATATATATACATTGTGCCATATATATCGTATAGCATAATGTAATTAATAGGACTATGATATATATCAATATGTTATTAAATAGCTTTGTCCCCAAATGATAAATGTAGTAATACTAATAATATTAAATCATATCTTCTTTTTGTTCCTTTAGTCATACAATGTTTACCAGGCCACTTATACATAAATTGAGTCAAAGTGAAAGTAGTAACTTTATTGAGTGGTCAATATAGAGGCTTAATTAGAGCAATCCACCATTATTTATGTACTTGCAGATCAAATTAAATTAGCTAAAGCATCTTCTAATCAGTGACCCCTTGCTTACCCCAGAATATACAAGTACTTAGTTGGAAGAATAAAGGGTCTTGTTGTACATGCGCTGCTGCTCAGTGCTCACCGTATCTCTCTTCTGGAAAGCTTGCATTTAGGACAGTGAGAATACTTGTAAAAGTTGGAATTTTAAGTAGTGAATTTATGCTAAAAGGTTTGTGCTACATTTAGTAATTCTACATATTCATTAGATATAATATGAGTAATAAGATACACTTGGGTGCACAATAGAGAATGAAAGAATAAAAGACACAGATTAGGACATACAAAGTAGTTTTCTAAGTTGAATTTCTTTGAGATAGGTCGATCGACATACAAGACCCTTAGTCTAGTTAGTTTTGAATTAAGCATATACGTACTCTACCGGTGACCAGTGTCTAATACAACACTTCTTTCTCAAGTTATTGTAAGCAATAAAATTATAAAACATTTGCATCAAAAAATCAGTAGAAGAAAGAGGACCCTCACTTTGCATGATGCAATTTGTGAGGGACAAGGCTCAATGAGCTAATAATATGTTCTCTCACTCCCTACCTATAAGGCTACAATAATTCCCACTAAAATCACTGTCTGTTTTTGCCTCCCAACATGTATTTCGTATATATCTCCCAATTCAATACAACCAACTAAATCTAAAAAATATATAAACAAGACTACCATGGTTATGTACACATTAATTTCTCCTATAAATTCTTCCTTTAACCAAACACCAACCAAAACCACCAAGAAAAACTCAATTACTTACTTTGACAATTGACACTCAATTTTTGATATCCCATTCCATGTCACATACCCTCCTCCTCTTATGTACCATCCTCGTCCTATCACCCCGTAGTACATTTGCTACGGGGGGTGGTCGATGGCAGCTCCTACAAAAAAGTATCGGCATTTCTGCCATGCACATGCAACTCTTAAATGATGATCGTGTTATCATCTTTGATAGGACTGACTTTGGTGAGTCAAGACTCCCCCTACCCAATGGCCATTGTCGTAGGGATTCCAACGACGAGGCCTTGCAAGTTGATTGTACGGCTCACTCCGTACAGTACGACTCTCTTTCCAACACCTTCCGTCCCCTCACCGTGTTAACTGACACGTGGTGTTCCTCCGGTGTCACCCTAACCAACGGTACCCTAATCCAAACCGGCGGTTTCAATGATGGAGAACGCGTGGTTAGAGCTTTCCAACCGTCTTGTGGTGGTTGTGATTGGGTGGAGCACCCTAACGAGTTGTTGGAACGTCGGTGGTACGCCACTAACCACATTTTGCCTGATGGTCGGTCCATCATAATAGGTGGTCGTAGGGCTTTTAACTATGAATTTTATCCAAAAACAAAGCTTTATAATTTGCCGTTTTTGTCACAAACTCATGATCATCAAGTAGAGAACAATTTGTACCCTTTTGTGTTTCTTCACGTGGATGGAAATTTGTTCATTTTTGCTAATAATAAGGCCATTTTGTTTGACTATACTAGAAATGTGGTTGTGCGGACCTACCCGACTATTCCGGGTGGCGAACCACGGAGCTATCCGAGTACCGGATCTGCAGTGCTTTTACCAATGAAGAATTTGGAGCTTGGATCGAATGTTGAAATGGAGGTGTTAATATGTGGAGGTGCTCCGCCAGGGTCATACTTGAAGGCACTTAATATGGGTCAGTTTTTGCCAGCTCTAAATACATGTGCGCGAATGAAGATTAATGATCAAAAACCCACTTGGGCCATCGAGACTATGCCAATGCCTCGATGTATGGGTGATATGTTGATTCTGCCCCATGGGGAAGTCCTATTAATTAACGGGGTAGGGTCTGGTACCGCCGGGTGGGAACTGGGTCGAGACCCAGTTCTTAGCCCGGTGCTCTACCACCCGAATAATGCCCAAGGGTCTAGATTCACAGTCCAAAAATCAACCCAAACCCCAAGGATGTACCACTCGAGCGCGATTTTACTACGAGACGGACGGGTTATAGTAGGTGGGAGTAACCCTCATAGAACCTACAACTTCACAAATGTGCTATACCCTACCGAACTTAGCTTACAAGCATTTTCTCCTTCATACTTGCATCCGAGCAAAGCCGAGCGTCTCCCGAACATCACCTTCCCACTTTCGGGTTACAAGATCCATTATGGGAAAAACCTTAAGGTCAAGTTCAAGATTAAAGGGTTGGTTGACCTAGATTCAATTAAGGTCACAATGCTAAGACCACCCTTTAACACACATTCTTTCTCAATGAGCCAAAGATTGTTGGTTCTAACCAATGTAAACCCCGTAAAGCCCACGGGCTCGGGTCAATTTAAAGTCGAGGTAATTACACCCGGATCTGCTAATATTGCCCCACCCGGATATTATATGTTGTTTGTAGTACACCAAAATGTTCCTAGTAAAGGGATTTGGCTTCAAATTACGTGATTTTCACTTTTAAATTGTACGTACTAAAGTTTTTATACTAGTTTGTACAACTCAATTGATGAATATTTCTTTTTTACAATTGCAAACAGAAAATCAAGAAAAAGGATGTCAATTGTCAAATAGTCAAATACACATTTTTCTTATCTCTTTAAAAGAAACGTTGGTGTAGAATTGAATTTATAGGTAAGGTGTCAAATTAAATATGTGGTCCAACCTATAACAAACTTATAGCTGTAAATAATTTCAAAGTAATTTTATTTTGTTTTGAGAAAAAAAGTTGAAATTGGGAGTTTATACTGTAGCAGCCATGAATGGAGTGGACGGTGCAGTGGACCTTCATAGCCTAACGAATTCAATGTTATGTACTCCACCCGTAGTTATTTATCACGAAGATTTTTTGCACTGAATTTTATGTCTCCGCCACTTTTACTTTAATTTATTTGTTAGAGTAGGTGCAAGAGAGATGTGTGATCAACACATATAAACACATAAATTTATATGGTTCACTATTGATGTACTCCGTGTTCGTATTAGTTACATCCATGGGCATATCAAAGTGCTTCATATTGAGCTAAGTCAAATTATGATATATTGGCCTAGATACAACCACCAATAAGTCTCTTGTGTTGGACTGGCCCAATGCGTACTTTAATATACTAAGTAGATTTCCCTCTATTTTTAAATAAATGTCTTAATTTGACTTTTACACGCACTATTCACATACACTACTTTAACTTCTATTAATATTTTATACGTAAGATTAAATACAGTCATCCGAGTACTTGTTGGATTCTTCTTAATGTATAATTTATGAATATCATATCAACTTATTATATAATGTATTGATCGATAATTCAATATACTTGTATTATTTGTCAAATTCCGCACAGACAAATATGTTAATTGTAATGGGGTGGTACTTATTTTGAAACAAAGGAAAACATATTACTTGTTCTGATTAATTATGCGACCTACTCCTATATGTGAAGCGATTTTAGTGCATATGTGACTGTGTACAAAGTAGTCCAATTGACACTATCACTTTCATTTTGTCTAAATTAATTTGATTATCCAAAGCAATACGCATTATTACTGCATATATTAGAATTCATGTCATACAAATATGTCTTTTTTTCGTATCTATATCATCAATAGCGAGAACATTAAATTGTTTGCATAATTGCATCCTTGATATAGAATTTAGCAAAGTTAAAGGCGACCACAAGTTAATCATCGTGACAACTCATCATATATATATATGATATAATCAGCCTAATATGCAAGCAATTATTATACGTATTTTATTATGCTGTATGTAATAAACGATCGGAAAGTATGTGAAAGACAATAACACAATAATACTATTATCAAACACAACAAATTCGGGATAAGAAAAGAAACAAGCTCTTTTGATATGATTTTGGTCGTAGAAAGGACACCCCGTCTAGCTTTGTAAGTAGGAGAGTTTGATCTACATACAAGCTCCACGATCCAACATTAATAGGAGTTCCGATTCATCTAGCTTTTAAGGCGGTTTTTTCTTATTCTTTCTCCAATATGAGAATCCACATTGCGGTGCAAGTGAATTTACAACACATTAATCAATTTTTTTTGGCTCGACTATCTTTTTTGTAGTGTTAAACCAAATAACCCTTATAAAGTAAATTCGTTGGCAATACGCATCCCAAGTTTTGATAACAACATACATTCTTAGATTAGATTAGTAAATATGCATCCTTAGGTTGCATTGTTTTATTTCGTTTAATTACAAATTCCTCTTAATTCTTTACACAATCTATAAAAGGTAAAGATCTGACCTACAGAATTACCATATTAAAATCTATGCGTTTACCTCCTTCTAAAGTTCTAAATCAATTAATTTTGTTAATTCTTTCTTCTTCCTAGTTCGTTCCTACTATTATCTTTTTCTCTTTCCATGGTCAAATTGAGGATGTGTAATATAATGTCACATTAGCATAAAACACTATCATTTGTGTAATGTTTTAGACGTTTAGCATTGTCCAACTTATACATCAAATCCTACATTAGCTTATATTCTCTTTTCTTTTTCTTTTTCTTTTTTTTTTATTCAAATTTATTTTCACTATTTAAGTTTTTCTTGAGGGGATTGAACCCTCTCGCTTGATCTTAATTATGTTGATTGTAAAATGCTTATGGCCCAAAGCTTAGACTATAAATAGTAAACAATATCCAATTTAATAAAGTTGTTGATCTTAATTAACGTAATTATTCTTATTTGCATTATATTCTATATACAGAATTAATTATCTACGGAGTACCACGGTGGAAAAGTTTACACCAAAAAAAAAAAAAAAAAAAATTGAATTGAAAAGTATCAAAGTTTACTTAGCATTCCATTAGTTCCGCAGTCATAATAAAAAAATACGTCTTTAACATGTAACGTAAATGTTGTAGACTTTTATGTACATTGCCAATTACATGCCCTTGGTAGTTGACTAGTTGTGCTGCTTACTTGTGCAAGAAACAGTCATAATTGCAATTCCTCAAAGACAATTAGACAAAGCCCACAGTTTGTCTCTTCATCACATCAACTTCACAACATGTCTATATAATCCAACATAGTGTCCCCTCCTAATTCCTTTACAAATATACAAATATTATCAACCAAAAAATTTGCTCATAGCTGGTCATATATACTTCCTATAACCAAAACCACAAAAAAAAAAAAAAAGAAAAAAAAAAGCAAGTATTATTTATATAAGTACATTATCTCGTTTCATGTCAATTATTCCCGTTTTCTTCTTCCTCCTCCTCATCATCTTCCCTCGCAGTATATGTGCTGCGCGGGGTGGCCAATGGCAGCTCCTACAAAAAAGTATTGGCATTTCTGCCATGCACATGCAACTCTTAAATGATGACCGTGTTTTAATTTTCGATAGGACTGATTTTGGCCCTTCTAATGTCTCACTTCCTAACGGTCTATGTCGTAACAACCCTCATGACTTGGCCTTGAAGACCGATTGCACGGCTCACTCTGTGGAGTATGACTCTCTTTCCAACACCTTCCGTCCTCTCAACGTGTTAACCGACACGTGGTGCTCCTCCGGAGCCACTCTCCCCAATGGTACACTTGTTCAAACCGGTGGTTACAACGATGGAGAGCGCGTTGTTAGAACTTTTCAACCATCTTGTGACGTATGTGACTGGGTAGAACTTCCCAACAAGTTATTAATACGAAGATGGTACGCTACCAACCATATTTTGCCTGATGGTCGTTTGATTGTCATTGGAGGTAGAAGAGCCTTCAATTATGAGTTTTATCCAAAAACAACACGTTCTACTTCTCAACTTTACAAGTTACCGTTTCTAGCACAAACTAACGTTCATAATGCGGAGAACAACTTGTACCCTTTTGTGTTTCTCCATGTAGATGGGAACTTGTTTATTTTTGCTAACAATCGAGCTATTTTGCTTGATTATGTTAAAAATGTTGTTGTTCGGACCTATCCAATTATCCCGGGTGGTGACCCGCGTAGCTACCCTAGCTCAGGGTCCGCGGTTCTTTTACCATTGAAAGATTTGGAGTTGGGGTTGAATGTGGAAGCGGAGGTGTTAATATGTGGGGGTGCACCACTAGGTTCATACTTGAAGGCACATTCGCGTCAATTTTTGCCAGCTCTAAACACGTGTGCCAGAATTAAGATTAATGATCCTAATCCTACTTGGGCCATTGAGACTATGCCAATGGCTCGTGTCATGAGTGACATGGTGATCCTTCCCAACGAGGATATATTACTAATAAACGGGGCAGGTTCAGGTAGCGCTGGGTGGGAGTTGGGTCGAGACCCTGTACTTAACCCAGTAATCTACCACCCAAGCAATGTCTTGGGATCTAGATTCGAACTCCATAACCCGACTCAAGTCCCAAGGATGTACCATTCGAGTGCAATTTTGCTACGCGATGGGAGAATTTTAGTGGGAGGAAGTAACCCGCATAAGTTCAACAACTTCACCAATGTGCTTTATCCCACCGAACTTAGCTTGGAGGCATTTTCACCCCCATATTTAGATCCCTCCAAAGTAAAACTACGACCCATTATTGTTACCCCAGCTTCTAGCTCTAAGATTCAATATGGAAAGCTCTTAGAGGTTAAGTTCACAATTACCGGGTTAATTGACCTAGATTCAATTAGGGTTACCATGATTAGTCCACCTTTTAACACACATTCCTTCTCAATGAGCCAAAGATTGTTGGTGCTAACCAATGCAACGCCCGCAAAGCCTATGGATTCGGGTCGATTTCAAGTCAATGTTAGAACACCCGGATCTATTAACATTGCTCCTCCGGGCTTTTATATGTTATTTGTGGTTCATCAAAATGTTCCTAGTGTAGGCATTTGGGTTCAACTTATGTGATTAGCCTTTTTTCTTTTTTTACTCAATTGTTACATAATAAATCTTCTTAATTTTGTAAAAAAGCTACAAGAAGAGAGTTAAGATACAATGCCAAATTGACCTATTTTTTTGTGTTAAAATTTGTGAGATCGGAATTTCTGTATATATATACTATAAGCTGGATGTATATTAAGGTTAAATTATGAGGCAGATTACAGACCTAATACTTTGTAGATGTACCAAGAAAGGTTTCATGTACTAAAGCTGGAGTACATAAACAATTAACATGCAAGATGAGTTGATTTAATGGGGTATTTTTTCTTATCTACCTAAAAAATACTTCATAGACGTAAAATATACTCCCTCCATTCCTTTATTTTTGCCCCATTGACATTTTTGGGGTCAAACTTTGAAAGCTTTGATAAAAGATAATTTAGTCATGAGTGGTGTTGTTAGATTCGTCTCATTGTATATTTTATTAATATCACGTCTTTATAATTTTTACATATATGGAAATAAAGATATAAACGTTTTAATACGCATCTTGAAGATCGTGTATAGTCAAATGGGAAAAAAAAATAGGGACAAAAAGAATAGTTGGTATATAGCACAAAATTATGCATGTGAATACAAACAAGAAATTAGCAATCCCAAAATATGCTACTTGCAATATTCATGATACATGTGAAGGTTGACATTCATAAGCTCATACAAGGCCCTTGTCTCATGACATTATGATAACTTAAAAGAAATGAATTCTTTTTTGAACATCTAGTACACAGAATGAAAGATATTCGATGTATAGATCAGGCGGTCCATATATTGCATAATTCTGTAAAAATACGTAATGTAGCTAAGTGGTACATACAAATATACAATAGGAAATATTGATTATAATAATTCCACTTTTAGTCGGTTCGCTGTTAATAATCCCACCTTTATAGGAGATTTTCATTTATTATTCTCTTATGACCGGTAACTGTACATTGGGTAAACCTCTTTTTTTTTTTAATTTAAGTGACACGTGGCACTAGATAATTGTTCAAAAAAAAAAAAAAAAAAAAAACTAAAAAAAAACTAAAAAAAAATCTGGTCAAAAAAAAAAAAAAAACTAATTTTTTTTTTATTCCCAACGACCACCTAACCCCCCAACCTCCGGCAGCCCCTCCTCAGCTCCTCCCCATCCCCACCGCTGGAAACCCTATCCCCACCGCCAGAACTCCCATTTCTACCACCTGAACACCCATTTTCACCCCCTCCCAGCAGCAACCAACCCAGCTCTCCCTAAAACCACCCCAATTTTCAATAAAATAAAAAATAAATAAAAACCCTTCAAGAGCGGTTAGGAGGGGTTTTCAGTGGAGTTTCAGGGGTGTATGGGGGGTTTTTGGTGGAGTTTCGGGGGTTTATGGCGGTTTTTGGTGGAGTTTCGAGGGTATTTAGCTGTGGTGGTTTCGAGTGTGGGTTTGGATCAGGGGTTGATTTAGGTGGTGACTTTGATCGGTGGGGTGGTTTTTATTCCGACCGGCCTTTTTGGGGGTTTATGGTGGAGGCCGGCTGGTTTTCAGTGGGGCTAGGGTAAGGGTAAGGGTTAGGGTTTCACGGTAGGTGGAGGGGTGGCTGATGGGGTTTTTTTTTTTAGTTTTTAATTTTTATTTTTTTTTTATTTTTCAACCAATTACAAAACAACATGTGGCATTTTAATCTATCAAAACCGATTACCAACAAGTTAGAGACCAATAATAGAAGAAGATCCCCTATAAAGGTGGGATTATTAAATAATAATCCAAAGGTGGGATTATTAACAACGAACCGGCTAAAGGTGGGATTACTAAAATCAATTTTTCCTATACAATATGATAGATATTAATTTGTGGAACAAAATTGGATATTTGATGTAATAAGTGTATTTAGATATAGATATGTTGGATGCATATATATTTGTATTTAGATATAATACAATTATTGTGTTTGATTTAGATTGCTTTACTACGATACGGAGTTTTTTTTTTTTGGAAATATCCTTTACTACAATATAGACAACACATAAACAGTACTATTTTGTTTCTTGTTGCATAGTTGCATCTCATGACTACTGAAGCAAATTAAGATAGAACCACACCAGCTTAGATGCAAGGAAAGTCATTTTAATTACGATATACTCAATTGTTTCTTTACTTCTTTAGATTACAATATTCACACGACTAAACATTTCAAATTGAGGGAGCGTTTATTGAGTGTTAATCGACTAATAATTGATACAATTTTGCGATTAGCCTCACTATAAATGGATTATTAAGAATTAGACCGTGTCAAACTAGAGCTGCCAGGACAGTCCGTGAATTGAATCATTAAGAAGCAAACAGACTTGGGTAGTATTACCCGTGAATCAATAACATACAAAATCCAATTTATAAATTTGTTTTTTTATTGCGGGAACTACTTGCTTTTGTACATAAAATTGTATGATGTCTTCTTTCAAAAAAAAAAAAAAATTGTATGATGTCTACGGTCTACTATATCGAGTTATGCACATATCCTGTGTATATATGTCAAACAATGAAACAATGCAGACCTGGCCTGCCAGTCACAAGTGACAGATATTTTATGAATCAATCCAACTAGCCCCATCAAAAGATGTCAAAAACTAACCCAATTCGCCTAGATCCAACCTTATCCGAAAGTAACCCGATTTAGATTTTAATTTGTATGGATACAATAATTTAGATTGACTTAAACCTAAGCTATTTAAACCCCACTCGATGACCCGAAATGACATTTCTAGCCCAATCTTAATATATACGAGTACAAGTATATACCTAGCAAAATTTGACTTTATCTGAAAGTGACTTGTTGACTCAATTATAAAAATGTTTGAACTATTGAAATTTTGTGAGAGGAAATATGAATGTACAGTATCTAGCTATACATATTTTGACATGGTGTGTATTTGTGTAACAAGTTCACTTGCATGTTTGGTAGAAATGATTTCAATAGAAAAGAAGCGAAGGAAGGGAAATTAAGAACTTACAAATGGTATTACTATCACTCTATCAGCCCAGGCCACCAAGAACCAACTACCTACAGAAGCTTGATGAAGAGATAACAATGATCCGATTGAAGTAATGCCCTATTCTAATAAGCACATCAACTCAGGAAAAATAAAATCAGTTTAAGGTTCATAAGGGCTAGCCAATTTTTAGTTGATATTTAAAATAAGTATAAAAAGTTTAGATAGTATCAAATAAGTTCAGATAAACTCAAATTAGATTAAATAAGTGAAAATTAGACAAATACATGATAAAGTACACCCAAAAAATTTTCATACAAATATATAGATGATAATCAAATCGATTCTAACTATTAAAGGCAAGTCGTATTGATGACCATGGTTACTCAAAATCTTTAGGTTCTAATGAGAAAGTAACACTACGTTTATTTCCTCTAATTTCCTCTTAAATTTAATTGGAGGAATTTTTAAGGAAGAGAAATTAAAAGGCAACTAATCATGTTTTTTTCTCTATTCCTTTGTTCAATAGGATATCTCGAGGTGGTGTAAGAACATTCCTTTAACTTATAAAAATTGTTTGCAATACTTACAATTTTTTTCTTTGAATTTGTGTTTACACGAGTGAAAGTTTGTGAGTTTGTCTAGTTAATTTAATATGTTTGTAATAATAATAACCATTCTTTTGTAAATCGACCATATACAATAATTGTTGTTTATGGTTAATGTTCCGAATGAAGGCATTTGGGTTCAAACCCTTCTTAAATGAATATTATTTCTTCACACGATATTATTGCATACAAGTATTTATATATGATAATATATACCTATCACACATTCAGTCTACTCCGTAAATTAAAACACTTTTTTTAAGATTTATGTGTATTTTTATTCTATTTGGTTATAATTAACAAATAAAACTAATCATGCACTTTGGGATATACGGAATAATAATATGCAGGAAGTCATATCTCATCTTCAATAAACTAAAAGGGTTGAGAAGGAGACTTACAATTCATGAATTCAAATATTCAATAATCTCATCTTCTATAATAAACTAAAAGGGTTGAAAAGGAGCCTTACAATTCATGAACTCAATCATGTGCCAGTAAGATAAAAAAAAACCTTAAGTTAGGCTATTAATAAAGTAGCATGCCTATTCTGTTTGTAATATACAAAGTTTGGTTTAGTTACGTAGTTTGATCAACAAAAGTAACTTCATTCTCATTGTAATTCTTGTAAATCTTCTCATCATAAATAAGTTGATTTTTCTAATTATTGTTTGATTAACTTACACACACTTTAATTAAATAATGAATAGTAATAGATGGATAGGAGAAATTTTAGCCTAAATGTAGATTTTGCGATGTACATGACATAACGCACATCATCCTTATCATAGGAAGATCTATTCATTCATAATACGATTTCAAACTATAAAAAAGTAAATACGAAACATAATGAAGTAATTACTAATGTTTCAATTAAGTACTTAAAAAAAACAGCCTAATCCATCGATGATTATTTCTAGGTACCCTAATTAGAATCTTTCAAAAGATAACATCAAACTAAATAGTACCTAATGTACCACATATTCTAACACTTGATAATAGAGTTTAATACTATGCACACCATACCAACTAAACAACCCAACTTCTGTAAATTAGCCTCCTCCCATAAAGCAGTCAATCAAGCATCCATCTTCAACCTTCTTAGAAACGCTCGCCGCGAATACGATGAGCCAACTGAACATCCTTAGGCATGATGGTGACCCTCTTAGCATGAATGGCACACAAGTTAGTGTCCTCAAACAAAGCCACAAGGTATGCCTCGGCCGCCTCCTGGATTGCCAACACTGCGTGGCTCTGGAACCTCAGTTCAACCTATTCATCCCAAGATAACAAACACAAAAACCCTAATCAGTTTCAAATAATACTTGAATTACACCATTAAAATCAAATTTTTAATAAAATTGTTCATCATATTTTACCTTAAAATCTTGGGCTATTTCGCGAACAAGACGCTGGAATGGGAGTTTACGGATCAAAAGCTCAGTGCTGTTCTGGTACTTGCGAATTTCACTACATCATCACCAAAAAAAATAATGATCAATATAAAATCATCATTCATTATCAACATTAATGTATTAAAATAATTTTTAAAAAAAAAAAAAACAAGATTAAAAACTACTACTACGTAACAAAACTTTTAATAACAATTAATTAAGAAAAATTACCGAAGAGCGACAGTTCCGGGACGGAAACGATGAGGCCTCTTAACACCACCAGACCTAGGAACTGATTTTCTTGCAGCCTTGGAAATAACACTAAATAATCGAATACAAGTCAATTAAAAAGAATAGATTAAAAAAAAAGGTACAACATTCAAATAAGCGAACTTACATGATATAAAATCGACATACCGAACCCTAAAAAATCAAAAGGATTATGATGCATGATGAATGTAGGTACCTTTTGAGCAAGTGTCTTCCTAGGAGCCTTACCACCGGTCGATTTACGAGCAGTTTGCTTAGTACGAGCCATTTCGATTCTAATTCAACACCGAAAAAACTTCAAAGGATTCCAAACAAACACACAAATCAAACTGATTAAACACGTAACAAATTGATTAAAAGCATATGGAAAGATCAAAAAATTTAGATTATAATCGAAATAATGAGAAAATGAGAGAAAATTAGAGGAAAAGAGAGGTTATTGATACCTACAATCGGAGAATTAGGGTTGAAGAAAGGAAGGGGTATTTGAGAAATTTTAGGTGCAGTTGAGATTATTGAGAGTGCATGGGAGTATGGAGTTTGGGGGTTATTTATAGGAGACTGAAAAATGAAGGGGGGTAATGCGGTTGGAGAGAAAGAGGCTGACGTGGCTACAATAACTGTAATACTTGACACGTCACTAATCTGAATAATTAAGTTAATTCTGATTACTGAGTTTTGATTGGTTGGTTTTATGGAAGACGGATTGAGGTTTTATTTTTTGTTTAATTGTTTTTGTGTTTCTTTTGTGAGTGTCTATTTTCTTGGTTGAGTGAGGAGCAAGGTAACGGTTTTTATCGAATTGTTTCGACCTAAAGATTGAATTTTGGTCCGATTTCAAAAATGTACTGTTGTAATTGTAATGTTTGATTCAAATGATTATTATTATTATTTTTCTTCAAAAAAAAAAAAATGATTATTATTATTTCATTCAATCTTAAAGTGACATGGTACTCTACCATTGACGATTAGATGGTGTAATCGCCTCCGTAATGAATAAAGTCTTCTTCCGTTCATGTGGTTTGGGATTTGAGGTTCAAAACTTCACAAAACAAAGGATAATTTTGCAATAGAGAATAAAATTGTAGCCATGATAACTATCTCTAAATAATTGTAACTTTATAGTGTACACAACAATTTTAGTCTGATGTAAAAACAAAAAAGAAAAAAAACGAAAAACAAAAAGAGTTGATATTAACGATAACATAGAGATATTGAAAAAATCAAGTGAGAGGATCGATTCAGATTTTGCCCATTGGAGATTGTTGGCCACCATAAATTAAACTGCTTGGGCGGCATTAGAGGAGAAAGGCTAAAGAAAGATGATAAGAAACCGCTCCAGCCATTGTTGATTTCGAGTTTTAACATTGGCAGACGAACTATCATACAATCGCCATTTGCCAACGAAACTTGAATTGTTGGTCATCTCATTTAATCTGATACATCATACATATATTAGACTTCACTAGATTGTTGGCAATCCATTATTTATTTGCTAATTTTCAAATATCTTTAGGCATTGGTAAATTGAAGGATGAGTTATGAATTTAAATCAAATTTACTTCATGATCGAAAGCATATAATTTGCATGTTTAGTTGTTTTTACCATACTGTCAAACCTACCAACGGTTGATGAGATTATTTATTGAATTTTGACGGTTGTGATTGAAAGACTTATAGTGACTACAAATTTGACGGTTAAGATTGAAAGACTTATTGAACTTTGACGGTTAAGATTGCTTGTAGCCATTGAAAATTCATCCAAAAATAAAAAAAAATAAAAATTTAATAAAAACAACGATGTGCAACGTAGAATATAATCCAAAGGGATTTACTAAAATGTCCTTTACATGAAATATTGCACATTGATCCATTTTAGGTATAATTAAGCCGTCCATAATTGTATGTGAAGGTACCCATTACTCAATACTAGAAGGTCATGTGGTTTGAAAACTGAGGATCAAACCTTCATGAAATGCAAACATTTGCAACAAAATTTAATAAGGATGTGATAAATTTATTTACACCATACATTTTCAATCGAATTGAAGAAATTTCCAACTTGAAATACACGCATTTATATGGTGCATCATGTGTCTTTTAACTAGTGAATGAAATTGAAATAGGGCGCGTGATCAAAACAAAGTCAAGTTATGATGATTTTATAGTTCATATGAGACCAACTGAAACACAAGTACACAACAATGCGCAATGTGCTCTGGATGGAGTAATAATGTACTAATTCCAACTCATAATTAAATTTATATGAACATATATTTAGCCATCTACAATAAAAACTTTGATACCTTACTACTGAGGTGTTATGAGTAAAATTATATCATTATCATCACAGCTTTTGTCATTGCAAATTTTAATTCAAATTTAACATTTCATCACCTAACATTGTAATATTATTCCGGTAAAATTGAGAAAATCAGTCATTATACATGTCAAGCATCCTTTAAACTTTTGTCCAAATAAAAAATATTAACCACCTAAATCAATCAATTAACATATAAAATTAATAAAATCAAACAATAACGAACCAAACATCAACGAACCAAACAACAAATAAAAATACGAAGAATATTGCAAACCTAAGGCAAAGTAATATATTCAGAATTCACTACACTAAAAGCAATTTTATTGACTTAATTGTTCAAAACAAGTGCAGACGCCCTAATACAATCTCAACTACATAAAATGCAAAAATTAATACCCAAAACATATTCAAGTAGCTACATATCGACTATCGAGTTTATATACGTATGTATGTACGTATGCATGTACGTATGAATGTATTATACACCATTATTACACCATCTATCACTAACAGAACAACTCCTACAAAGTTCATTATTCAACACACCCTTGCTATCTCTAAGAAACTGCTAAACATTACATCCTTGTTCAATCTTCATTCTTAAGCACGCTCGCCTCGAATACGACGAGCCAACTGCATATCCTTAGGCATGATGGTGACCCTCTTAGCATGAATGGCGCACAAGTTAACGTCCTCGAACAAACCCACAAGGTAAGCCTCGGCCGCCTCCTGGAGTGCCAACACTGCGTGACTCTGGAACCTCAGCTCAGTCTATTATTCATTCATACAAGAAAACAATACGAAACCCTAATCAGTTTCAAATAATATTTCCATCATTAAAATCAAGATTTTAATAAAGTTGTTCATCGTGTTTTTACCTTAAAATCTTGGGCGATTTCGCGAACAAGACGCTGGAATGGGAGTTTACGGATCAAAAGCTCAGTGCTCTTCTGGTACTTGCGAATCTCACTGCATTATCACGAAAAAAATGATCAAAATTAAGAAATCTTCTTTCATTATCAACACTATCAAAATAATTTATTTTTTAAAAAAAAAAATCAAGATTAAACATTACTATTATGTAACAAATACTCTTAAATAAAATCATCAACCATTAGTAATTCAACAAGTAAAAATAAATTAAGAAAAATTACCGAAGAGCGACAGTTCCGGGACGGTAACGATAAGGCTTCTTAACACCACCAGTCTCAGGAAGTGATTTTCCTGCAGCCTTGAAAAGAAGAACACAAAATAATCGTACACAAATCAATTAAAAAGATCGATTTAAATCAACAAAACCCAAGAAATCAAAGATTATGATGCATGATGAATGTATATATGTACCTTTCGAGCAAGTTGCTTCCTAGGAGCCTTACCACCAGTAGATTTACGAGCAGTTTGCTTAGTACGAGCCATTTCGATTCGATATCAACTACAACAACTGCGCGAAAGAATTGAAACAAGTTGTAAATCAATTAATTGAAGTTATATAATTCAAATTGACATTCAAAGTTAAATAATCGATTAAGAGTAAAGATTATCGTGGTGATTCAACAATAACGAAAAAACAGAGCAAAATTCCAGAAAACAATTGAATCAAGTTAAACAAATTGAAGAACTAACAAAGAAATTGATTACGAAATTACCGAGGAGAGAGAAATTGAGCTGGAATTGAGGATTTAGGGTTTGGAATTACAGAGCAATGTTTGCTTCAGTTGAGAAATTCTGCTGTAAAATGTTGGGGGGTATTTTATATTTAAAGGGGGGAGAAAAGATTTGAATTGGAAGAAAGTGCAAGAAGATGACGTGGACGTGGGTTTAACTAAATTGATGTGACACGTCAGTGATCCAAGGAATTAGAATATTCTGGATTCTGAATTTTGATTGGTTGATTTAATTAGGGGCGGGGAATTGAGGATTGTTTGTTACGATTTGTGTTTTTTTTGTCTGGTTTTTTGTTAGTATGGTTGAGTGTGGAGGAAGTTAACGGTGTAACTAAAATGTTTGAAAATTTAATGTGGAGTTTGGGCTGAGCTGAGGTTTATCTTGTGAGACTTATCTATTTATTGCGTTTTAATGTACAAGCCCAAGTAGTAATTGTTAAGGATATAAAAAGATTGAAAACAACACTACAAATACAACTATTACCTTGTACTGAACCAAATAAATCTCATTTTTTATGGGTCGTCTTAACTCGATCTATGTTTTGACAGTATCAATAATAGAACTTCGGAGCACTCTATAGTGATTACAATGGACCCTTCATAAGTTATTTATTTGTACTCGATCTAAATTAGACTTTAAACAAAGAAAAAATTGGAATTTAATGGTAACAAATACGTTATAATACTATATGGAGTAATTTATAAACACCTTTTTGATTGTGAAAATAAAATAAAATAAAATAAAAAATACTCCATTATTAATTGGATGTAGAAGTACTAATACTTGCCATTAATTAGTTAGGTCATTTAAAGTATCAAAGATTGTTACATTCCAAAAATGGACACTAATTAAAGAGTAAAGACATACATTGTAGTTCAAAGAACAAACCTTGAATTTTACTCCATAAAAGCTAAAGTTGTGAAAAAATATAACTCGCACTGAAAGAAGTTTTGATGATCTACTTATACACAGATAATTGGATTATATAGGTTAAAATACTCTTAGAACGCATACTTTATATGCAAAAAGGATCGATGATAATGTATTAATGTTTAATGTAACATGACTATACCGTCCAACACACTTTGGGGATTTAGGTTTTGCTTTCACTCTATATATCCCCTCTCTCCGATCCTTAAAACCTTAATACCTTACCCAAATTGCCCTCGTATATTATTGTATATGAAATCAAATTGAAGTAATTAGCCAGCAAGTACCAATTAGGCCTACTACGTCATTCTTTAAATGAGTGAAAATCAAATTTAAAAGACATTTGAGGCAACATTGTAACATTACTCCGGTACAATTGAGAAAATCAGTCATTATATACTTGGTATAAATCAAACATTCTTTAAACGTTTGCCCAAATTAACCACCTAAATCGATGAATTCACATATAAAATCAACAAAAGTAAACACAACGAACCAAACAACAAAATATATTGCTAACACAAGACAAAGTAATATATATATTCAGACTTCTCAACACTAAAAGCATTTTTATTGACTTGTTCAAAACAAATGCGTACTCCCTAATACAATCTCAACAACATAAAATGCGAAAAAACATATCCAAAACATATTCAACTTGCTAGGTATCAATGTATATGTGTATCATTGTATGAATGTACGTATGAATGTATATACACCACCACTAGCAGAACAACTACAAAGTTCAACACACCCTTGCCATCTCCTAAAATCTGCTAAACATTACATCCTTGTTCAATAATCTTCATTCATTCTTAAGCATGCTCGCCTCGAATACGACGAGCTAACTGCATATCCTCGGGCTTGATGGTTACCCTCTTAGCATGAATGGCGCACAAGTTAGTCTCCTCAAACAAACCTACAAGGTACAACTCGGCCGCCTCCGGTAGTGCCATCACTGCATCACTCTGGAACCTCAGCTCAATCTGCTCTTATTAAAAAAACCAACAAAAAAAAAAAAAAAAAATCAGCTATATTTCCCTATTTTAATTTCAATTTATACTGAATGATTAAATACAAATTTCTGATTAAAATGTAAATGAATATGACCTTAAATTGTTGGGCGATTTCACGAACAAGACGCTGGAAGGGAATTTTGCGGATCAACTTCTCGGTGCTTTTCTGATACTTGCGAATTTCACTACATTATCAAAATCAAAGTGAAAATAAAATATCAAATCAAATTAAATGTCAAATATACTGAAATTCTTGGAAAATTTACCGAAGAGCGACAGTTCCAGGACGGAAACGACGACGTTTCTTCACTCTTCCTGAAATTGTTTCTCCTCCCCCCTACTCATCAATTTAAAAATAGAATTTAAGGAAAATAAATAGATAAAATCAAATTATTCAAACAAAATCGAGATTTATTTTCTTAAAGATAAAAAGTTACGGTGGCTAGAGCAGCAAGCTGCTTCCTGGGCGGTTTTCCACCGGTAGATCTACGAGCAGTTTGCTTAGTACGAGCCATTTCGATTCAATTTCAACTACAATAACTGCACGATATTCAAGAAAAATAACACGTTGTATATCAGTTAATTGATGTCATACAATTCAAACTGAAGAACTCAAAGAAATGCAAAATTCCAGAAAACAATTGGATGTAGTTAAATAAATTAAATCGAACGAACTGAAAGGCTAACAAAGAAATTAAAGAAAGAAATCGATTACAAAACTACTCTATAATGAATAAAACCTGGCAATTACCAAAATGAAGAGAGAGAAATTCAAGTGGAAATCAGAATTTAGGGTTTTAAAACACAGAGAAATGTTTGCAGGAGTTGAGAAGCTCTGCATGGGAGTGTAAAACAGGGGTGCTGAATTGGGAGGAAGTGCAAGAAAAATAGAAGATGACGTGGACGTGGGTTTGGGATGTTATAAGAAACTTATAACCGAATTGATGTGACACGTCAGAGATCCAAAGTATTAGAATATTCTTGTTCTGAATTTTGATTGGTTGTTTACTTGTTTTTATGGGTGTATCCGAGGATTTTTTTTTTTTTTTTTTTTTTCTTTTCATCTTTTGAATCTTGTTTTCTAGGTTGAGTATGTGGAGTTTTGGGGTGAGGTTTACTTTCTAAGACTTATCAATTTGTTGAGTTTTAATGTACAAGTTCAATTGTTAAATGCAAGAAAACAACACGTAGTCATTCATTTTTTACATAGGTTGTCGCTTGGTATCACTTGTATGGGGTGTTTGGGTGCTGGTCTTTAGTGTTCTGATCTGGTTGTGTAGATCTTGATGGCTTTTCCTCTTCCTCTTTTTTGACGATTACCATGCAGAATAATTTTTTATATTTACAGAAAAATCCTTAAATTAAAAGTTGAAATATTAGCCATTGATTAGTTAGCTATATAGTGTCACTCACGTCACACCATGGGACTTGTTGACACTAAATACATATGTATAACCTTTGCATTTTGCAATGTACTCTATAAAAGCTAAAGTTGTTAAAATTATAATTTGCATTGAAAAGGTTTAATTTAAATGATCAACTTGTACACAAATAATTGCGATAATTAGGCTAAAATACACAAATTAATCTATATGCAAAAAGGATAATCAAACCAAGACCAACATAATTTGCAGGGTTCAGGTTCTGCTTTCACTCTACGTCTCTACCCCCACTCTCCCCTTAAAACCATACCCCTAAACTCTACTCGTGTTTTAAAACTTCGCCTCCTCATGAATTCAAATACAACTGTAGAAGCAAATACCTCAACAAGTCAACATAGACTACATTGGAGGCAATCCATAAACTACACACACTACAGATATGCCCAAACAGAGTCCTCGGCCATGAGTCAGCCAAAATGCACACATCGCACAACCCAGAACATAGTGTAAGCATACTACTTTGTAGTTTGTACATATCAAACAAAGTACCATTATACCAAAAACAATTTATTGAATTGAATTTCCTTTGCATTGACAGTTGATAGGGTAACAAATTACTGTAAATCTTAAGCCTTCCTCGTAACAATTCCTGTACTTCCATTCCAAAACTACTCCAGTACGATGGAAGAACCAACATATGAAACAAATCAAACAATCACGCCATGGGACTTTACCAAAATCTAAACCATTACACACAAATCGTAGAATAACCACAACATAACATAGCATAAGAAGAGATACATAGTGAATAAATCAAACATCCCATCAAGTAATCAACAGCAAAATGAATGAATGAGATGAATTCAAAACAAATCCGAAAACCATAAAACATGTATCCAATGTATTTCAAAACATATCCGAGTAGGTATAGAGTATATACACCACCACACCAACAGACCCACTAAATGTTGCTGTATCTTAACTTAATCTATCAAACTCATCCTAAGAACTGCTACTCATATCCATCTTCAATCAACTTAAGCACGCTCGCCACGAATACGACGAGCTAATTGAATGTCCTTAGGCATGATGGTCACCCTTTTAGCATGAATGGCGCACAAGTTGGTGTCCTCAAAGAGACCCACAAGGTATGCCTCGGCCGCCTCCTGAAGTGCCAATACAGCGTGACTCTGGAACCTCAAATCAGTCTGTTCATCATCAACACCACAAAACCCTAATCAGTAACAATCACAATAAAACTAATAACAAGTCATATTTATATTCAAGATTTTGATTAGATTGTAATTAGTTTTTACCTTGAAATCTTGGGCGATTTCACGAACAAGACGCTGGAAGGGGAGTTTGCGGATCAAAAGCTCAGTACTCTTCTGATATTTGCGGATTTCACTGATCATCATAAAAAGATTCAAATAATAAGCTCAATTTTAAATTTAGTACAACAAAAAAAAGGAACAATTGAAGACAAATTTTGAAAATTGAATATTTACCGAAGAGCGACAGTTCCAGGACGGTAACGATGAGGCTTCTTGACTCCTCCGGTAGTTGGAGCTGATTTTCTAGCAGCCTTCATTAAGAATTTAACCAATTAGACAGTGAACGAGCTTAATAATCGAAATAAATTCTAATTCAAAAAGAATTGAATCGACAAAATTACCCCAAATATTTAAACTAATTCAATTGAATCGGAAAACCCCCAACTTTTTGAACATATTGAATTAAATCGAACCCACCCCCCCCCCCCCAAAACAAAAACAAAAAAAATAAATAAATAAAAAATTGAACGAATTGAATTGAAACAAGAGAACCCCAAATTGTTAAATAAATTGAATTGAAACGAATCCCAATTTCGAAACGAATTGAATTGAATCGAAAACCCCCAATTTTTTTAACAAGTTGAATTGAATCGAAGAAAATCCCAATAATTTGACGAATTAATCAGAGGAAACCATAGGAAAGAAGAAATACCTTGGTAGCAAGCTGCTTCCTGGGAGCCTTACCACCAGTAGATTTACGAGCAGTTTGCTTAGTACGAGCCATTGGAAATCAAATTCAAACGAAAAATCTGCAGATAAAACCCAGAAATTAACAAAAATCAGTCAACATTCAAACACACAAACAAGAAAATCAAATTGAAGAAATAAAACAATAAATCAATTAGAACAAGAGAGATAGAACAAAATAGAAGAGAGATTGTACCTGGAGATCGGAAACTAGGGTCTTTGAAAGAAGCAGAAATTAATTAATTTGGTTGGATGTTTTTGGGAATTTGATATTGGGAGCCTTTTTATAAGAGAGAGAGAGAGAGAGAGAGAGAGAGAAAGGGGTTCTGATTTGTTGGATATGAAGGGGGTGGAATTTGGGGGCATGGACACGTAATCATTACTGTCCATCTTGACACGTCATCAATCCTGTTGTTTGAGATACTGAGTTCTGATTGGTTGGTTTTATGGATTGGTGGATTAATAACATCTTTTGTGTTTCTTTTATCTGATTATAATTAATCAATTAACTATGGAGTAATTATCTCTTGATTATTATGTAGTAGGTCGGTAATTGTGAGATTGGTTAACGATTTAAGTAATTGTATGGACCAAATTATAAACTTTGGGTCAGGTTCGTTTTGTTCAATATTTCCAATTTACATCTCAATTGGATAGCCCATAGGCCCAAGTGTTTTGAATTAGCTTACTAGCCAAGAGTATTCTCTATTATTATTTTTTTTTTAAAAAAAAATTGATTCATAAATAAAAAAAGTCATACGATATATATAAAGAGATTTAAATCTAATAAATATATGACAATTGAATCAAATAAAAATATCCTTTCATACCCTTCTCTTTATATCGATGTGATTTACAGTCTTTTTCAACGAGGGGGTCTATTGATTTGTTGAAATCGTGCAGTGATTCATCTGATTTTAATCGAATGATTAACCTCTTTTTCGATCCTACACAAATCTTTACTCATGAAACAACTTACACTATACTAAACTAAAAAAAAAAAAAACAAAAGTACAAAACTAGAACAAAGCCCACCACAGGGGCACTTACTACACTTAAACCCATTAAAGGGTTACTTACTAGTTACTACCTTCAAAGAGTGTAGTTTTATTGAATTCAATAACAAAAACATAAAGAAACTGAAACCCAAGTGTTTTGAATTAGCTTACTAGCTAAAAGTACTCTCTAGTCTTTAGTCTCTAATACCTACTTCCTCCGTTCTTTTTTACTTGACCCGTTTTGACTTTTACACTATTTACCACTCCTCCTTTGACCGTCTTTTGTGAATAATATGTAAGGAAAAACATATTCATGTGAGATTTTTTTTTATTCGTCTCAATAAGTACTATCATAATATATAACTTTTATAATTTTACTTATGGAGAATTAAAGTTATTGATCGTTAAAGTTTTGCATTGGCAAGTGTGATAAAAGAAACAAGTCAAGTAAAAAGAATAGAGAAAGTTTTTTTTTATCCCATTTGACTTTTATGTCTCTAAAACGCATGTATCTTTATATTTCGTACGTGTTTAAAAAGAAAATATATGTGTGTATATATATATATTTATAAATAAATAATGAGACAAATCCAATAAGATATATATATATATATATAATGAGACAAATCCAATAAGATTGCACATGACTATATTAGCTCTTATAGATTATCGAGAATTTAAATTCAAAATTATTAAAATTTGACTCAAATATCTGCTATAGGGCAAAAATAGGGATGAAGGGTGTAGTTATTACAATATATTTCAAATAGTTATATTGAAAAATTCTTTAAAAAGAATATATATATTGAAAATAGTCATGTGAGTAAATGTATCTTAAACTCAAGCCCACAAGCAAAAATCAAATGGTACCAAAATTCAACTATTTGAACCACAATATTGACTAAATGACTATTTAACTTAAACACAACTAGTACAAATAATCTCTCAAGTCTAGTTGAGTCGAACTTTTAAATTATTTGAATACCAAAAAAAAACTCATTTTTGAAATACTTTTTCTAACTTTTTATTGAAGGAAAATACTTTTACTTACTAGGAAATTAAATTTTCATATTGTGGGGAGGCGACAATCAAATTAGGTTCGAATTGGTTCAATTTAGTTTGAAGTATGTTTAAGTCAAACCGTTTCGAATTGGCTATGAGTTTGGGTCGGATTAATATGCTCATTTTGTTTGCTACTCCGTATGTCATTTTGGTCGGGTCAAGTTGGTTTGAATAGGGTCGGTTGATTCACATATTTTGACTTTCGAGTCGGGTAATCTGGTCAGTTTTCGAGTAACACACTATGAGTTGACGGGATCACATATTGAGGCATCCCAGCGGCTTGGAGACAGAGATGGGAAGTAGGGAGAGAGAGAGTAAAGGTTACGCATGGGCAGTAGCAGCGGGCTTCACCGCAGCCTTAGCTGCGATTTCTGCAAAGTTCTTCTCTTCTCAGGTGCTAAATTCTTTCATTCTTTTTACTCATTTTTGTCATAATTTACTCATCAGTTTATTTTCTTGTGATTTTATCATAGGGATTCAAATGGGGTTTTGATTAACTAGAATAGGTTTTGAGAAAAGTTGGACAAATCAAGTTGCTGAATTTTTTGGAACAAATTTATTAATTGGTATGTGAAATTTGGTCATCCATGGAAATTAGATTTGAATTTAGCCTGAATTCTGTTTAAAAGCAAATATATTAACTGGGATTGATTAAGTTGGAATTGGTTTTTTGAGGATCAAATTGAGCAATGAAGATCATATTGGAGCTTGATTTTTGGTCTGACCTTGTTAAGTAGACATCACGAATAATCTTTGGTTAATTTTGAAATGGTGCTGTTTTTTTGACATGGAAAGGGCTTTGATTGTGAGGGTTTGGATTGGAGTTTGTTGTGGTGAGAGATTCGACATGTTTTGGTGATGCACTCAAAGATCGATTAACTATCTTCTAGGGTAGGATATTGCCTCTTGGTGCTCTACGCGGCCTTTGGTGTAGGCTATGTTTTGCTTGTTACCTTGCTAAGATGCATTGTAATGGACAAACAAGAAATGTTTAATGTGATATCACAAAAGTCAGTAATTTACACCGTACGAAACAAGTTGCAAGGCAAAATACCATATGGGAAGTACCATAGCCAGTATCATACACGACCTTTGGTGTAGGCTATGTTGACAGTGCCTGGCAAATGTGAACCATTGGTATAATAGATTCACAGGCAACATATTGGGCAACTGGTCATACATGTTGAATGTATGCCTTGATAGTAGTATTGAATATGGCAAGATAAGTATGTTGATCTTCTATGTAATATGGTGTTATATAATGATGGGAAGGTAGAAAGAGAATATGAGTAGAATCCATAAAAGTTGAGTCTCCAGACTCTTAGGCTGTAGACAACTTAATTCAAGCTGGAAGTGAGTATATTATGGATATTTCAATTTAAAAATGACATAGATGAAGAGAGAGCATACAGATGGTAAATTGGAGTTTACTCGCTTATCTTTTATAACCTAGCTAGAAGGGAACAGGAAGAATTGAAGGATGAATAGTTAGAATTTAGAATCTATCTGGTACTCTGGCAAATTGATGGGTATTAATGTATTACTGCTTCTGTTTGCTTTTTAAGACAATGGTTAGAAGTGAACCCAAGTCAGGCTTAGTAATTGTGTATTACATGATTCCAATATTAGTATGTTACCAACCCAGATGTTGACTCTAATTCTTCATTGGATACTATCTTCCAAGCTGCCTCCCTTTTTCTTGTTGGCTTTTATTGCTATCTTAGCTCAAAAACTTTTTGGTACACTTTTATTTAACGATCTTGAATTCCTGCTTGCTAGTGATTTTTGAACCACCTATGATACTTCTTTGGGTTCTGCTTCAAGTTGCCTCAATATCTACATTTCCTGCTGTATGAATCTCATCTCCACTTGCCAGCTCAGCTTGTGGATTTGACAACTTTCAGTTAGATTCTTCATTTCTAAGCTCTGGAGTTCATTAGCTTAAAAAGTCAGTTAGGCTTCTCTCTCTCTCTGTCTCTCTCTCTCTCTCTTCTGGTTTCTATGGGAAGAGCTCCCTTATGCCTCATTTCTGTCACTGTATGCATTGTAATGAAACTACAATGTAAACCCTATTTTACTGCAATAATAGAGCTCTCATCCTGATGAGCGATGATACACAACAATGAGGGTTTGATACTTCCTGATGCATAAACTTAATGTGATGTAGTCATGTAGATGTGCTTGTCATACACATTGGTCTAAATGGCATGTTGGAACAACACCCTTAGTTTGCAACATCATCTTTTATGGAACTTTGTTTTTTTTTTTTTTTGGTTATTTTTCTCCAGTTTTAGCCAAGGCAATGAAGCAAGACAATCCCCTGTAGTCTTGTGTGTAATACTTGCAGCTATTAAAGCTTCATATCCTTCACTGGGATATTTTTCTTGTCGAGTGTGTGCTGGGTAACGGGTATTTGGGTCGGGGTGTCATTTTTGTTATCATGGTGAAATTATGTTTGTGCATTGAGCATTGCATAGTTCCTGGACCCAAGTATGTTATGTATAGGTAACTTAAACAGTAACTAATGTGGATATTTTTTTGTGACCAGCTTGTCAAATACAGCCTTGTAATTGCG
Organism: Chenopodium quinoa; assembly: GCF_001683475.1. Classification (NCBI taxonomy): domain Eukaryota; kingdom Viridiplantae; phylum Streptophyta; class Magnoliopsida; order Caryophyllales; family Amaranthaceae; genus Chenopodium; species Chenopodium quinoa. The sequence goes on along the minus strand of NW_018745080.1, from coordinate 3,534,213 downwards.
TTTAATGTGACAATGTGGGGATGCTACGTCAACAGCCTTAGAGCACTTTCATCTCTACAAGCTACTGTGACAAACTTTGCTACAAATTTCCTCTCCTCTGGTCTGGCTGGTTTCTTTTTATTTGGAGAGACATTATCAGCCAAGGTAAAGAAAGTCTCATTCTTGTGAATTTCCTTTCTTCTATATAGATTCTTTTGTGCATTGCATATTTGGACAAACCATATTGGTCAATTTTTTGGTCTTAGTTTAACAACTTTGGCCTTGATTTATTGATGTTCAATTGTCTTCCTCAATCCTCATGTTAAGCTAAGCTATCCTAGTTCTCTTTAAAATTTGGGTTTCTTCATGGAAAGTAACTAACATATAAAAATGCTGCAGCTATTATACGAAAGGCTTTATCTGATAAACTCTTGTTAGATAAACTAAAGATTAATATGAACTATATTTATATGAACTTGCTTGGTCTTGTAGTTCCAATGGAATTGTGTAGGCATTAATTTGTTTTCCCATCTGACTGAAGCTGTTTATTTGAGTCGATCAATGAGATTAAATTTTTGTATGGAGTGCTGGACAGATGTAAAACCAAGTAAAAACCACACTTTGAAGTTTGTTCTGAAGACTCTTAACCCCGAGAACTCATTTGCATAGTTACACAATTAAGAACAAAGTAAAAACCACACATCTTAGTTATCATCATTAGTACATGTTATGATTTGGTGAACTGTATTTTTCAAAGTTTTAATCTACTACTTGTGCTACAATTTCTTTTGAATGTCTGGTGTTCTAGCCAGATTCCACTTCACAGCTCCATGTCTTTGTCCCTAGCTCCATGCCTTGGCCATATTAAATCTTGTCAATCATCATATACGCATATGATATACTTATAATGAGTTTTATTATTGCCATGCTACTTTAAACTCTGTATCTCAATTCTGGCAACAGTGGTTCGCAGGTGCCTTACTGATTGTAGTTGGTGTATTCATACTCACTAAATCAAGCATAGAGAAGAAAACAAACACCGATTAGATGCTTGCGTCTGATGGCTTTGTGCAACAGCTTCCAAGTTTGGGTGCACGTCAGAAATCAATAGCCTTAGTAATTACTTCTGTCTGATGGCTTTGTACAACAGCTTCCAAGTATATTGCTGTAGACAGCCAGTCAGGTGCAATCAATCAGATACTTTTGCCAAATTTTGCTCTAGCACTTGCACCATTAGTTTCGAATATGCTGCACAAATCCTGTGTCGATTCAGCCTTTGGGAAAGAAGATGAACATCAGACCGCCCATGAATCTTCATGCTACGCTTTATGTCACGCTTCGCTCTGAAGAACTATATCTCCGAGATTTTTATTAGGTAGAAGTCCCCCTCGGAAATGTTGTTAGCTTGTTACTCTATAACTTCCTTTACTTTATCAGGTACAATGATTTGTATATTCTCAAGTAAATTGAGGCATGTCACTGTTGTGAACCTTTTTTAAGTGAAAGTATAAAGTGCAGAATATGATTCTTTTAATCTTACCAGTATAAGATTAGCAAGTGATGCACAGCTAAAAGGAAAAATGAGTCACATTGACACTAATTTCAATTAAAATGGAAACCACTTTAATCTTAGCATATGTAAGGCGTATCCTACTATTTTTGTGACCCCCATAGTTTGTTGCAATTACTTTATTTGGGAAATTAGAGTATTAACTGGTCATAATAATTTCTCCCCTTTTATTTAGTCAAAGGAAGTTTTATGTCACTGTAATTAATAAAGATCAATGACATTAACCATTACAATTTGTAAATATTTTATTTATTTTATTGTACACTACCATAATATATGGCATAATTCATGTCAAAAAAAAAAAATTAAAAAATATACATGGCATAATTTAGTGCAATTGTAAAAAAATTTACCAATTCATTGATTTTTGGTAAATGTAAATCAAGTTGTAGATCATGATGATCCATATACCAATTACATATTTTTTAGAGAGGGGCAAAACTCCTTAATAAAAGCAAGAAATGAAGTAAAAGGTATAAAAAAAAAAAAAAAAAGGCAAAACTAACAACCATACAAATAAGCAAAAGACAAATTAATTAAATTATCACAGCGACGCTTTTCTAGCTAGTTATTCCGCTAGAGTCCTTCATTAAATGTCACAAAGTCCAACCGAAATCATCTAAAAAATAGAAGGTTTGGTCCGACTCAATTTCATTGTTATGAGTCAATTCATAGCACAATTAGCTTCACGATAACAATGGTGAATTGTGATACTCCAACTAGGACGATAAATCACAGGCTCAAGCCCTACACTTCCTCATGATACTCCAGACCAATTACAATTTTGTCCCAAATAAATATATGGTGACCAATTTAATCATTCCAGCCATGAATTAAATTTTTTATTTATGTTATATGTACCATTATGCCAAGGAAGGGTTATTTTTTTTTTTTTTTGGCTTTAATTTATAAAGTATATATATACACATGTGTGTGTGACAATTGTCAATAACATTTTCATCTTAAACTAATAGTGACACGTGGTGGGATTACTGGGATACTGGAAGACATGTATTGTCATATTACTTTTAAGCGGTTACGTAACCTTTTTTAAATCCCAAAATCTCTTGAAACTAGAAGGGAAGCTTTAACCACTTGAGTTATCCATTACTCTCAACTTTTTTGAAAAAGTAATTATTTTACATGACTTAATCTATTGACCTCGGTGTTCAGTCAACGTGACTATTCCTCTTTTTCAAATAATTATTTTTAATTTCATAATATAATTAATTAATAATATACTTTATCTCTTATAGTAACGTAGTATCAAGTAAACTTTAGTACTTAGAATTAATTTTGATTTATTATTATTATTATTATTATTATTATTATTATTATTGGAAGAAATATTGTATCAATTTAAATAACATGTACTACGGAGTATACAGTACCAGTACATATTTTGACGAAAAATAGATCTTATATTATGTAAAAGAGTATATTCATCTTTCCAAATGATACACATAAAAAGGAAACTGCTAATTAAAGCTTAACAACAATAATTTAAAGTATTGAAAACAATAGTTATTATTGAAAAGCAATAATTATTTACCTCATGACAGAAAAGGATAGGCAAAATTACTTATTGACCTCATCATGATTAAGTGGAGAGCTAGACTATCCAAACAAATTATGTATGATTGTATATATATACACAAAACCCTAAAAGATCTATTGATTTTATTATTGAAATATATTTATTAATGATAAAAAATATACAAATACATATACATTCTCTGTTTCTAGAATTAATACAAGGAAAAAAAAATTAATTTATTTTTAAAATTACGGAGTACATAGATCAGTAAAATCAGTCATAGTAATCGTACTTTATAAATACACTTAAAGTCGAAAAATTAGCATTATCTAAGAAAACCGCTCTAAAACATTTCTCATTCCCAAGTCACACACCCGCTGAATTAGTCCACTGAAGTCTGAAAACAGTAAAATAAAAAACAATAGAAAGTGAAAAAGATTGAAATCAAAAAAAGAAAAAAAGACAATCTCAAAAAAAAAATTTATAAAAAAAATTAATTTACAGTGATCAGACAAAGAAAGTCTAAAGAAATTCTTTTTAATTTTCCACTATAATTAATTTTACTTTAATTTTTATCATTTTCATCACCTATTTTTTCTCTCTCTTCCCCATCCCCAGCCCCCAACTGTTCCTCCCACATTTCTCATTTACTATATTCCCTCCGATTTAGGGTTTCTCTCTCTCTTTCTTACACTCTTTTTTTTCTCTCTCCTCCATTTTTTCCTCTTGCTATGGTAAGCTTCAATTTGTACTTCTTGCATTTGATTTTATCTTTTTAATTTTTACTTTTTTTTGGTGTTTTTTTGTTTGCTTTGATCAGCATAGTTTTCATCATTTGCTTGAATTTATGTTAAATAGTGTTTTACTTGATTGGTTTTTGCTTAATTTGATTGCTGATTTCTGATTTTTTAGCTTTTTGGGGTTGTTTATGTGGTTGATTTATTGTTAATTTGAATTATTTTTTTCTGGGGTTGACTGGGTTTTGTGGGGTTTTTGGGGTTTTTGATTGTTTTGGGGTGTTTGACTTGAGCTCATTTTGGTGAATTCTGAAGAAATTGAAGTAATTGAGTTTTTGATTAGTGTTTGGTTGATTGGCTCTGTATGTATAGTGTTGTTTGTGTTGATAAGCTTAATTGTTTGGTTTCGAGTATAAATTCGTCTGCTTTGGACAATTGGATATTTGAGTTGCCGGGGATTTAGTTACATTATACTATTAGAATTCAATGTCTTGCTCATCCTATAGTGCAAATCTATCGAAAACATAAGATCCTATATCCTGAAAGGAGCAACATATCACCAATTGGTTTATAATGGAATCTGATTCTCCCTTTTTTGTGGCGTGGCCACTTGTCTGGTACTGAATTTTTCGGATAGTTCGAAGTTTATAGATTAGAGATGGCAAATGATATCGTGGAAGTCACAGGCTCGAGAGAGGATATGAAGTGAAGTGTATGTATGGTTGACCAAAGTTGATTACAAGAAATGTTATCTGAAGCAAAGGTGATATGCTATACAAGTGTACATGATTATGTGAACTTCCTTGCCCTCCCTTATCGGTTGAATTGTGAGAAATTCTTAGGAAACAACCTACTCATATTGCTAAGGAGGAATTTCTTAATCTTTTTGATGATAAATGCTGTTCTATGTTGGAGTGATTCATGGTTGATTAAGATGTCTTTTGTTTCCCCCCATTTTTGGTGAAAGAGTAGAACTTTGGGAGTTTTGATGTCCACTGTCAAAGAATTTGACTTACTTTTGGTCTGCTCAATGGTGTTTCCTTGGGTTTTTAGTCTTTCTCTTGGCTTGAGAATTAAACTACAATTCAAATCGAGTCTTTTTGTGCGATGTATGCCTAGACTTGACTTTTACCCCTTTCCGTCCTGGTTCAATATTTTTCTCAAAGATCTTCTGCTTGAAAATCTCATAGATTTTTTACTAATTTCATCATTCCTTTCAGCGCTACTTCTCCAAAATAAATTCTTGAACTTTTTTTAGGGTCTCGCCCCACAATCAGTCTTGACCCTCTTATTCAATTATTTGATGTACTACTATTGGCTTCCTTTCGGGAGACCAAACATGTATAGTCAGGACAATTACAAACTTGTATCCTACCATCAAAGTTCTTTTGGAATTGTGATATCTTATTTGTTGCTTTCATCCAATGTACTATTGTCTCTGGAAATTTGTATTGCGTGATTAATGCTCACCTTATGTGTTTGTGTGTGTATGTGCTGTCTCATCTTTAATGCTTCTGCACTTGTCCGAATTTCCCTTTTAATTGATCAGTTTCCCTTCTTTTAACCCTATCTTGTTTTAGTACATGTGCCCTCCCTTCGCTCAGTTTCTTTTTGTATGTGCTAAAGCTGCATGACCTATAAATGTCATCATCTGTATGTCTTGTACACTGTGTTTTTGCCTTATTTTTTCTTTGAATTCATTCTAAGAATTAAATTGAACTGCATAAAAATAGATTTTTGCCTGTTTGTTTCTGTGTTGCCAGAGCTTAATGTGCTGTTGTAATTCTTTTGTTTGAATTTTCATGGAGACCTAATCAGCAACTCCATTTATGCTTGAAATTTAAAGAAATGAATTTCTAGCAGGATGCCGTGCATCATGAGTAGTTGAATGGCATTTCTTACAGAAAAATAAATAATAGAAACAGTAGAAAAAAAAGATGTTTCTTAATATTACAGAAAATATGTGGATTATTCTATAATAATGCCTCCATTTTATTTTATTTTATTATTTTTCTTAAAAAAATTGATTAGCTTGTGTAATGCAGATTCCTTGCTGACCAACATGTTCTCTTTCACAAATTTAATGCTAAAACACCTCCATAGTTGAGGTAATATCACCTCACCACTTCCTATATATATTGCTATTTCAGAAGCATGGTAAATTTGCTGTTTATTAGATTGCTGTGGATCTAGAAATATCTATTCAAAATCTTATTATTGATAGACGTTGTGGACTTGTGGTATTCTCTTCTGAACTCGCAGCAAAATCACTATAGTGTAATTATGCTTTTTTTTTTTTTTTTTTTTTTTTTTGGAAAAGTAATTTGCAAATCATAGTCATGGGCTCATGGCTTCTTCTACTACAATTTTCATAGAAATCTGTGGGCAAACGGAAGTTTCTGTCCTATGCTATATCTATGGGATATTCTGATGCATTTCATCATTTATGTAGAGGATAGGACTGCATGCTAGTACTTCTGTACTTCCACAATTGTGTAAAGATCTAGATTTTATCTCTAATTCCAGCAGCTGAATATATCAAATTTACTCTTTAGTAGAGTTTAACAATGCGACCAGTTGATTTTTCTTGCTCTTCCTGGACACAATTTAGGAATAAAGCAGTGGCAGTTGTTTAGAACAGCTTGTTTAGAAGACTCCTTTCCTTGCTTTTTTCCTTTCTGAAATATATTCCCCTTATTTCTTACCTTTCCTAGTTGCCTTGTTTTGTACATTCTTAATTAAGAGTAGCAGTTGCAATTAACCTAAAAAGTAATTGATTTGTTAGTGGAATTCTTCAATTGCACATGATTTCTTGATCTGTTGCCTTATGTTGATGTTAGCATCTGCTTTTTTCAAATAGTAAAGCTCCAAGAGTTTGCTGAGAGGAAAAAAAAAAAAACACTATCTTAGACCACTCAAAGCTGATGAATTATACTAAAGATGTCTCATATATCATTAATGTAATTCCTTATATCTGCTCGTTTTTTTGGAGAAGCTGTAAATGACGCTAATTCTCCTTTCCTACAGCACAAGAAGTATCTGATATTCACTTAGCTATGCTAATTACTCTGTGTTATCATAAATTATGTCATAAGTTTGCAATAACGTTCTATTCATGTTGGATCCCACTTTAGGTTTTTATCTTAGGATGGGTCAAGATCGCAGTAAGTGCAACAGTCGCTGTGTCATCTTGCTTCACAGCATGAGTTTACGATTTGAAAAAATTGCGTGTCAGTAACATCTTCATCGTAATGCAATAGGTTTAGAAGATATTTTTGTAGATCATATGTTAAATTATATGAGGTACTCCTTGATTTTTATTTTTGGAAGAAAATTGAGGTTCTTAAAGTTTGTAATAACTACTATAATATGTGTGTGAAATTGACTAATATCAGTACATGTAATGGCTGAATTGGCAACATAACTGTCTAGCAGATGTTGCTATGTTTATAAGACATGTGTTGAGGGTGGCTTTTTTGTGAAACAGTGAGTTGAATATCCTTTATGGAACAGCCTTTACATTCCAGATCAGCCTTAACTTAGTTTCATTTGAGATTTTGTTGTCAGGCTATAGAGTGGGTATTGTGGTATATCTTTTTGGTGCTACCTTTCAATTTTATGTTAAATTTTTTTGTTTACCTTCAATTGGGATTTCAGTTTTCTTACTTTTGATTTTTTATATTCTGTTTTTACTGGCCTTTTTAAACAGGTGGTCGCAATAAGCATAGAGGTAGCAACATTAGTGATCTGTGACATTTCTCAATTTTTGCTTTAGAATGGATGATAGTGGGCATCGTGAGAACGGTAGACATAAGCCCGAAATGTATAAGCCACCACATAGTCAGGTACAGTGACGAAAATTGGTCGTCTTCCTAGTTCTTCACCCAAGTTCTGCTTGTAGACTTTGTTTCCTTTGTCGGATAGCATTTCTGATGGCTGTGACTTTTTTTGTTTTTCCTCCAGTGGTTGATGCAACAACCACAGTCAATGAAGCATATAATGTCCATTATGGCTGAAAGAGATGCTGCGATCCAAGAGAGAAATATGGCCATTAATGAAAAGAACAAGGCCTTGGAAGAGAGAGACATGGCAATTATGCAACGAGATACTGCTATGCAGGAAAGAAATGAAGCCTTTATGGAGCGGGATAATGCACTAGCAACACTCCAGTTTCGACAAAATTCTATGAACGGTAGTAACAGTTGCCCACCCAGTTGCCAAATTTCACGTGGTGTGAAACACATGCACCATCCTCAGCAACATATTCAGCATCCTCCTCATGTGGGTGAAGCTTCTTATGATGGAAGAGAAATTCAGGTACCAGATGCACTACCATTGACTTCTGTTGCTCCTGAGAGCGCAAAACCCCGGAAAGTAAAACGGACGAAAGAACCTAATGCAGCATCCCCAAACAAGAAAACATCGAAATCCGGACGCAAGGGTAAGAGAGAAGGTGAGGACTTAAATAAGATTATGTTTTCCAAACCTCAAGAGTGGAAGGGAATGCCAGACATGGATGGAGATGATGGTTTTAAGCAACTGGGTGGGCCCAAGTCTGACTGGAAGGGCCCAGATCTTGGCTTGAATCAAGTAGCATTTGACGAGTCAAATATGCCACCACCTGTTTGCTCTTGTACTGGGGTTTATCGGCAGTGCTACAAATGGGGCAATGGAGGATGGCAGTCCTCATGTTGCACAACAACGATGTCAGTGTACCCATTACCTGCAGTACCTAACAAGCGGCATGCCCGAGTTGGTGGTCGAAAGATGAGTGGTAGTGCCTTCAGCAAACTACTAAGTAGGCTTGCTGCCGATGGGCATGATCTTTCAACTCCAGTAGACCTCAAAGATCACTGGGCTAAACATGGGACAAATCGCTACATCACCATCAGGTAGTGCAATATAGATTTAGAGATTTGAATTGATTAGATCCATTTATATGTAGTAGTGGATGCCAGATACAAGGGAGGGTTTGAATTGGCGGATTTGAAGACAATTATCATTACTTGAATCTCTTTCCTGAGGCCCATGGTTGTGTTCATAAATTACTACCTCCTCTTGCTTGGCTTGGGGTCTAACTGTGGAGCTTATGAACTGGTAAATGCAATTGTAAGAGAGCATGGCCTTCAACTCGGCACTTCTTGTGACGTGGTACATGTAAAGCAGCTATTTAGTGTTTGAAGGTATCTGTAATGGTGGGCGTAGTGTTAAGGTAATTGTAACATCCTTCTTTTATGAGAAAAAGTTGCTTTGTCAACATTATAAAGGGCTAGTTGGAAAATTGAAGTTCATGTTTTCTGCTCGTTTTATTTTTTTAATTTTGTGGATTAGCCTGTACTTTATTGTCTATTTTAGTTAGGGTATATGAATATTGCATCGAAAAGGATTTCATAAAGGCCCCGAAATTACTTCCTGAGGAAAGCTTAATCAAGAAGGCAAGATCTCTTTGGTCCAGAGTTTTGTTGAGCTTCACATTATAGTAGATGATGGCTAGGATATTTTACAAGGGATTCTAAAGTCTTTAGACTAAACTAAGACAGTATTAGCAAAGACAGCCCACTTAAGATTGATTAGGGTGAAGAGAACGGACCCTTAGATCCCCAAACATGTCGGTGCTTCTTCTGAATGCAAAGCTATATGATTCTCTTCTCTGATAAGTGATGAGAATGAGTCCATCGCCATACCTGCCCATGCGTTTTGAATTCTTTAATCAACATCCATTAGGCTTGGGTTTGAAAAAATTTCAAACTTTAGCATGTAGTTCTAATATTGTGTTGATGTTGCTAGGTTAAAACCAGAAGAACTGCCTGAAATGCTGCAAGTTCAGCAAACTCCATATTATACGGCTAAATTTGAATTCCAAGTTAACGTTTTTGTTCTCTTCAATTTTTTTATTTTTTTTTTTTTTTAAACGGTAAGTAGAACTGTCCTATCAGATCGGAACCTCTCACAGGTCAATCCGGTCAAGTTTGCTTACTAGACACTTTGAAAATAGGGGAGAAGGGTAAAAGAAATCCTTACCCGTATAGTGCTCCCAATAGAAATTGAACCCCACCCCCAATCTCAAGGTTGGAAGGCTCAACCCAATTGTCTGACCTTATTAACAATTGAAATTGATAAAGGTTACTTTTAAACTCTGTCATTAGTCCATAAAATGTCTTGAGGTGGTCATCTAACCGGATTGGGTTGGAGAAGCTAGCTCCATAAATCCATTAGTAAGTAAACTATGAGTAATAACTCCATATTATTAAAACCTAATATAGAGCCTTTCAAGTTTAATCTAATATATATATATATATATATATATATATATATATATATATATATATATATATATATATATATATATATATATATATATATATATATATATATATATATATATAAATAAAGTAGACATTTTTGGAGAGCATTCGACGCGCCACATAAGCAAGGGTATGTTTTCGACCAATTAAAAATCAGATTTCTATTTTATTTTAGAATTAAAAAATTCGTTTGCCACCTAAACAAAAGTGACGAATAAGATTTAAGAATTTTGCCACATAATTTCTATTTTATTTTGGAATTAAAAAATCATTTGCCATCTAAATAAAATTGACGAATGAGATTTAAAAATAAGGATTTAATTTATGTAAAAAACTAAACATTATCTTTTAAGATAATCATCTTCAGATATAAGATTTATCTTTAAAACCTTAAGAAATAAAAATTATTCCTTAATTGATAATGTGACATTAGTTGTCGATTTAATTTGATTTGATATATTTTTTTTTTTTTGCATTGAATGACGTGTTGTGTAAAAAGGAATGATTTATTAACTTAATTAAGCAAAGTAGTGTTATCAAGAAATTGCTAAGCTTTTTATAAAGTATGTTGCTACGTGTGCATACGAATGTCTACTGAGCTCAACCCATCGCATTATAACCATATCAATAATTTGATTTAAAAAATTTATCCTTTTACAATAACTTAATGTTGGTCATACGTATATACTTTTTTTTTTTATGGATACGTATATGCTTCGTATTTCAATAGTTAATAAAATGATAAAATTTAAGTTGGAAAAAAGATAAATTGATTTAATTAGCTTATGATTTGTTATTATTATAAATAGGCATTAATTTAATTCACGCACCATCAAAGAATCACACAATACCTCATACAAAACAAATTTCATATTGAGGTTTAAGAAAATGTCAGTGTAATTCCTTAAACTCAATTTTTTTTTTCAAATTATAATTACTCGTAATATTATTTTTAATTATTTTTTTCATTGTATTGTTTTCTTAGGTCTACTTCGTCGATTCGAGAATTTAATTCTTCCAAAAATGATTGAAAAACTAAAGTACGCGTATCAAGGCTTTTTGATGTTTTGAACTTTCGAAAACATAATAGTTTGATTAGTTTGGACATGGTTTTAATTGACGAAGAGGTATGCCTTTAATTTTATTTTTTTTATTTGATAATACTTATCGTTCTAAATTCATTGAATAATATATAATTTCTTTTGAAATTCATTGTGTAACTTACAATATTATTTTAACATACAATATTATTTTGCATATGTAGGGTGATTATGTCCATGCTTCAATCAAAGGAAAATTTGTCCAACAATTTCGTTCAAAACTAATTGAAGGCAAAGTTTACATAATTCGATATTTTTCTGTTGTACCTAACAAGAATGAATATCGTGTTGTGAGCGATAACAAGATAACGATACAATTTTTCAAATACATCTGTTAAGGGCGTTGCAGATAATAATAAAATTGCGTTGCACATATTTGATTTTGTTCAATTGCAACATTTAGATATGTAGTAATGCAACACTCCCTGTTATATATTTTACATATTTTCAATTTTTATTTTGTAAAAAATTTCTATAGTGTTATCATTCGTTTCACTATTTTTTTTATTTTTTTATATTATTTTTTTTACAAGATGTGGTTGGTATGGTTGTAAAAGAAATTGGAGATTCAATTGAAATAGAAAACAAATGCAGAAAAACTTGTATGAACCTGGTTTACAATAATATTATTGTGGATCCGAAGTTCAACATGTGCGTAACTGGTCTCGTATTGAACATAGTGACCCTAATATTAAATATAGTAACCTTAATTTTAACATAATAACCTCTAATAAAATTTGCGTGATTTTTAATATTGTTGCGAACCTGAAGTATGATGTTATGATCCTAATTTTAACCTAGTGATCTATATTAATCATATTGACCAGGATTTTAAAAATTTTCATTTAAAAAAATTTATCTCTTATGACCTTTATAAAAACAATCACTTTTATTTTAACATAATGATCATTATTTTAACATAGTGACCTTTTTTTAAAATTAATAAAATGACCGTATTATCTCTATTTTAAGTGGTCCACAATAAATTAGTGTGAACCAGTTCTATTTAAGAGTTTGTAAAACAAATGGTAATTATTATTTAAATATATTTGTATATATTATTATTATCAATTACAATAAACTAAGTTTTATTATTGTAAGATAATTTATATTTGATTTATTAGTAAATTATTTGTATTTTGATATCATGGTTAGGGGACAACGATCTAATTCAAGATTTGGGATAATGTATTTCCTAATTATTCAAGACAAAAAGACCTACTTGCTGATTCTACTAAGCCTTTTGGTATAGTTGTTACTTCAACAATGATCAAATACTTCAACAATGATTATTGATAAAAAGTAGATTTTAATTAATTGTAACAATTTACCCTTTCTTAAAAAATAATTGTAATAGCTTATCCATTACAGTAATAATTGATGTCTTCATATTTATGACTTAATCTGTTCTTATTTAAGAATAATAATAAAAAAAAAAATACTCGTGCATCGCACGGGCTTTACACCTAGTTTACATCTAAGATAAGTTCACATTAGAGATGATTGGGTATCCCAAAGACCCTAAGTTATTAATCACCTAGTTTTAAACTGTATGTTTGGAAACGAGTTCAAAGTACATACACACCTAAGCACCCAATATCAAATCATTGAGAGTCAAGTTTCATTGCGACTAAGATGAGCACAACAATGAGGAAATTATTTTAGATTTGTAAAAGATTAATTTAGGGATCATTTTCATTTGCTCTAATAATGTGAACTCATGTGAAACTCTAGAAACTAGAATCAATTACATACTACTAAAAGCGAAGCTAAGGGGATACTTGACAATATATTATTAAACAATTTTCCGTCAAAATTTTTGTTCTAAAAAAGATCATCGTTATATTAAAATAAAGTTTGCGTCTAGATTATGACTTTTATTTTATATAAAATCTAAAGTAAACTTTCTAAAATACCAACTTGCACATCATAAGTATAACATGTTTAAACATTTTCTCACATGTTTTTATCGTTTTAATATATTACATAATACCGGGTGAATCAATTCATTATATTTTATATAATTAGACTTATAATTATTCAACATCCGTGCATTGCACGGGGTTTAACCTAGTTAACAAGTATGAGTAAAATAATTCCTTTGTTCATACTGAGAACCAGTCACTAGCAAATTTCACCACATTCGTTTTTTTAGTTTGGTAAAAAAAAAATGAACTTAAGACACAATTTAAGGTTTGTTTGGCATTTAGTTTTTTTTATAGCCATATGATATGTCATATAATAAATTAAAAAATAGTCAAACTTATTAAAATCACAATAGTATTAAAAACTGACTCAGAAAAGTGAAAACACTTTTTTTTTTTTTTTTCCTGTTTCCTGTTTTTTGTTTTTTTTTTATTTTAAAAACGATGCCAAATAAGCCCTTAATCTTAATTACAAGTATTATTTTTTTTGGTAAATAACTTCACACAATTATGAATTTCACAAATTGAAAGAAAACATTTGAAGCAACCAAAAATAATTTTCCCAAGAAATACAGTTTTATGGGCAGCGGATTAAAATTGTGTGTCAGATCACAAAAGTTCAGCACAGATTTCTCAGACAGGGATAACTGTGAATTTTATATAATCTCATCATTCACACTCATTCAATCACTGCTAAATTACATTCAAGAACATACAATAAAATACATCAAATTGCTCAACCAAATAATTTTAAAAACAGAATTTTTAAATAAGAAAAAGATACTAAATTTCAAACTCAGTAAAAATAGCCTCAGACCGTCCTAGTACAAATTTATCAACAATATGCAAATGCATTTTCTGCAATCAACCATAATAATTTACATTCATCACCGGCTATTCAAAAAAATTATAAAAACAAATTAAATTCATTTAAAATCAAAAAAAGATGCAAATTTTGAGAAAAAGAAATAATTTTTTTGAGAGGACGCATCAGATCTTCCTATCTAATATGGTGATTATCATACACCCAGAAAGATTCTGAGCAATCACTCCAATGAAAATTTTGCATCATTTGACCTCTTTACATAAAAGAAAGCAATAAAATGCAGGAAAATTAATAAAATGAATGCGGCGGATTTGCTAATTGGGGGTTGCTGATTACTGATATTTGAAATATTGGAATGATTTTTGGGTATTTATAGTGAGAGGAAGAATTGGGGTTTTCTGAGAAATTAGGGTTTTCAGGAAGTTGGCAAGTTGTAATTTGGGGAAGATGACGGCCAGTGTAATATTTAAGGGCTGAGGCCCAAATACGGAAAAGATTTTTTTTTTTTTTTTTTTTTTTTTTTTTTTTTTGTATAGCATAAGGTGTTGTTGGCTTGTGTATTTTTAGGGTGTTGGTGATTCTTAAGACCCGAAAACTTACAAGTATTCAAGTGTGTCCTAGATTGTGGTGGGACTTGTAGCCCTGTAAAAGTCAAATTATCGGATTGGGTTCAGATAGAGGTCGTATTTAGGTGAAGATTTATATACTCTGTATCATTATAATGGTTGAATTTTATTGTAGGTTTATGATTAAAAGCAATTTACTTGATTGGTTTTAAAGTCAATTTTAATTTAGGTTATCGAGCTTTATCTATAGTTTGAATATAAATTATACTTTTCGAAATTCAGTCTAGGAATTTTATCAATATATCATTATCCAATTGATTTAGCCAATGATTAGCTAACCAAATTGTTTTTTATTGGCCTATATGAACTTGAGCCTTGACTTATGTCAAATGCATTTCTTGAATCATGATGCACTTATTCATGAACACATGGAATAATTCTATAATAGTAATAACATACTAAACAAGCTAACATCTTAGAAATGGTTGATAACTATGACATAATATTTAAGTAGGGAGGTTTAACACATCAAGACATAAATCGCTTGTTAGGTAGGGAGAGGCTTAAGACGTAAAAGCAGGTCGTCGGTGTTAAGAGTTTTCTCATCTGTTTCGGTGTATTTGGATCAAGAAAGGGGAGGAAGGAAATAACGATGAATTCCTTTTAAAAATTTCTCTATTGTTAGAGAGATTAATTTCTTATAATAAAATGCCTTAATGGTCTGCCTCCAATTTCATCCCGTCCTCATTTATTATCCAAATGAAGGATATTTTATCTCTTCCTTTCCATCAATCTCCTTAATCTAAATACATTGTTCATGTCCAAACAGACAAACTTTGAGGTGTTCACTATCATGACTATATAGTTGATTGTCATCGTTATATTAGCTTCCTAAATGTCAAGCTCAACGTGTTTCTATACTAATTTGCATAATAATTTCCAAGTAGGGAGGTTTAACACATCAAGACATAAATCGCTTGGATAGGGAGAGGCTTAAGACGTAAAAGCATGTCGTTGATGTCAAGAGCTATCTCATCTTTGCGGCGTGTTTGGATAAACAAAGGGGGGGGGTGAAGGGGAAGAGGATGGAAGGGAAAGGAAAAGGGAAGAGAGGAAATGATGAATAGTTATTCTTCTAAATTTGTCTGTTGTTGAAGATATCAATCTCCCCTCCAATTTCATTTCATTTTTACCTGACCTTCATTCCCTTTAATCTAAACACATTGTTCATGTCCAAAGAGGCAAACTTTGAGGTTTTCATTATCATAACTATATAGTTGATAGTCATCATAATTCGTTGTACTAGCTTCCTAAATGTCAAGCTCAACGTGTTTTTATACTAATTTTCATAATAATGCAAATGATTGGTGAACCAAAATTTGTGTCACTAATTTGTAATGTCCACAATTATTAACAAGTCAACATTTCCAATAAAAATAAACCTTTTTATTGATTATTAAATGTCAAACATTGCCGTTCTCAATATGTTATATACAAATTTCATTCAATGACATACATCCTACACAATACAGAAAATGTCAAAATCCCATCAAAATATAAACAATGTTATCTATTTCTTGGTACTCATTCCTCCTACCTCATTCATTATCCACATAATTATTTACAAAAAAAACATAATTATTTAAAAAAAAATTGTACGCTGCGTAATATTAATTACTTGTATTTAGTTGATGCCTTCATACTTCCTTTTTTTTGAAAGATATTGCCTTCATATTTAAAACCTAAAAATAACCGTACACAAATGTTCCAATAATAAGTGTAGGATAGGAGTAGTAATTACGGAATTATCTCTCCGTCTCATAATACAAATCTTGTTTTCCTTTTTGGGTAAGCTAAAATACAACGTATATTTCTATTTAAAGGTTATACTTTTGATTATTTTACCCTTTTTTTTTTTATGAATTGTCATTTTTTTTCCTTTTTTTTTTTGTACTTTTAACCTCAATTTCCAACACTTTATTTCTCTATCTCTTCCATTATTCCCAATTACTTTTTTTTTTCCTCGCCATCTCTCTCTAACTCCACATGCACATGTGTACTTCTAATAATTAGTTTAAAGAAATCTAAAACTTTCTTAAATCCTGTGAAAAAACCCAAATAGACTTTGTAATGTGAGACGAAGAGAGTATTTTTAAAGCGAAATTGGTAATACATCCCTAGATTATTTGAAGTACAAGTAATAAAAATTCGTGTTGTTTCATATTTTTTCTATTTAAGAACGGTATATAAAAAGATTAAGTTTTATAATTTATTTATTTATACTCCCTTCGCCCCTTATTTTTTGCCCCATTATAAATATATGGGCCAAACTTATATAACTTCGACCATGAATTGTCGTTAATTTATAAGTGATAATATATTCATGTGGGTTCTTGTTAGAATCGTTTCATAGTATATTCTATTAATATCAAGTTTTTATAATTTTTGCATGTATAGAAATGGAGATATATACGCTTAAAGACACGTCTTGGAGACCGTGAAACATCAAATGAGACAAAAAATAAGGGACAAAGGGAGTCGTATTTATTATTATGGACATGCTTGGATTGGGGGTAATACATTAAGGGGGTAATAAAAGTCAAACTTGAAAAAATATAAGTAATTAAAAGTGTTGTTGTAAGAGGTATGATGTTTACAAATGAAATAAGGTAGTTGTTTCATGAGGAAAAAAGAGAGATGGAGGAATTTGTTACCCTCATAATGAGGGTAATAGTTACACACCCTCCCTTTAGTGTAACTATTACCCCAAAAATGAGCCTCTTTCTTTATCTCATACCTTACCATCACTACATAATTTTTCTTACAAGCACACTATCACTGTCTTCTCCTTCCCTATCTACTTTTATTTTGCTTAGTTTGACTTTTATTACCCTAGTAATACATTTCTCTCAATCAAAGCATGCCCTATAAATAATCATTTTCATTAATTTGCATGATATGACTTAAACCGTAACATAATCTGCAACTCAATCAACTTTATGATAAAACATTAACACGTCTTTCTTACAATAGTTAACAACAAGGTGAGGTGGTGAGTTAAAACTTACCCCCTCCGTCCCTTATTTAAATGTCTACTTTTCTTTTTGGAGGTTTCAAAATTACATGCCTATTTCTATTTTAAGAATGTACTTTTGACAATATTCCCACTTTTTAATGAGTTGTTATTAATTTTTTTTTTTTTTTTTTTGTAATTTTGACATTATTTTCTAACACTTTCTTTCTTAATCTCTTCAATAATTACCAATTACCTTTTATTTCTCTCTATAATCCCACATGCATATTTGTATTTCCCAATTATAATTTTTAAATTTCTTAATTCCACAAAAAATTGAAAATAGACATGTAAATAAATAAAGGATAGAAGGAGAAAAACCTATGTCATATGTATATTTGTCTACTCAAAAGGCGGTGAAATTCAACGAATCCGGTCAGATAAGATAGGGCGGTCAGACCAAAGTCCGAAAATCACGGGTATCTCTACTATCTATAAAATTAAATTATTAATTATTAATTGGAGTAATTATAAAAGTCAAAACGCGTCGGAATGAAATTGACATTCACACCAAACTCACATGAAATACCAAATCTCCAAATATTCACTTTCATTTTTTTATTTCACAATTAAAATAAATTAAATATAAAAAAGTTTACTCACTCACATGAGTAATTGAGTATGTATGTGACTCATCCAAAGCAAGAGGAGAGAGAAAATTGCGAAAAATCTTCGCGCTAGTCTCAATCGAATCATTTTATCTTCTTTTTTCTTCTTCTTATTCTTCACGATTTTACTAAAAAGTTTACAATTTTCCAGAATCTTCTTGTTCAATCTACTGTTATTGAAGGTGAAGTTCACTTTTTTTCTCTGATCTTAGTGAAAGTTCTGTTTTTTAGGGTTTTGTGATTTTTGTTGATTTGTTGTTGTTTTGAAGAATTTGGGGGGTTTTGGGGGAGATTTAGGATTTTGGGTTTGTAAAATAGGGGCATAATTATGGAGGGTAGTGATGAAACTGGGGTTATGCAAAGAATTCAGTCATCGTTTGGGAATTGTTCATCTTCAGTTTATAAGCAAAGTGTTAATCAATTGGGAATTAGTGGTCAAATGCAGAATTTGAGTGTATTAGAAGGGATTAATCAGAGTAATTATAGTGTTAATAGTAGTAATAGTAAGAGACCTGCTGGAATTCCTCCATCACACCCACATTCTATATCTCCCAGAATTGCTCCCCAGCAAGTTGGGGGTAGTCAGAATTTTAGTTCAGGGCCGACGCATTCGCGGTCGTTGTCGCAATCGTCGTTCTTTTCTTTTGATAATTTGCCGCCGTTGAGTCCCACGGTGTTTAGGGAGGCTGGAGTGCCGAATTCGGGGTGTAATGAGGTTTCTGTGGAGGAGAAAGATGGTGGGTTTAAGGGAGGAAGTGGGGTTTATGTGAATGAGGGGTTACCGCCTCGTAGAGGACATAGACGGTCTAATAGTGATGTTCCGTTGGGGTTTGCTTCGAGTGGGAAAGCTCCGGTGAATCAGTTTATGGCTAAGGAGAAGGAGAAGGAGAAGGAGAGGGAGAAGCCGGCACAGCTTGTGTTGAAGCGTGAGGCCGATTGGGGTGGGGCGGCGGGGAATGCTGGTGGTGAAGGGGGTGGTGAGAGGAAATCTGAGGGTGAAGTGGTGGATGATCTGTTCTCAGCTTATATGAATTTGGATAATCTTGATGCTTTGAATTCGTCGAGTATGGAGGATAAGGATATGGATAGTAGGGCGAGTGGTACGAGGACTAATGATAGTAGTGAGAATGAAGTTGAAAGTAGCATTGCTGGGAATTCTCATGGTGTTCATGGGGCTACTTCAAAGAGAGGCAAAAGATGTGCCACTGGAGATATTGCTCCAACTGGTAGGCATTTCAGAAGTCTTTCAATGGATAGTTTTATGGGGAACCTGAATTTTAGTGATGAGTCGCCCAAGCTTCCACCTTCGCCTGGTATTCGGTCAGCTCAGCATTCACCTAGCAATTCATTCGATGGGAATAACAGTCAATTCAGCTTGGAGTTTGCCAATGGTGACTTTAGTCCTGCAGAACTGAAAAAGATTATGGCAAATGAGAAATTAGCTGAAATTGCAATGTCAGACCCGAAGCGTGTAAAGAGGTTTTGAACAATGTTCAAA
Organism: Chenopodium quinoa; assembly: GCF_001683475.1. Lineage (NCBI taxonomy): Eukaryota > Viridiplantae > Streptophyta > Magnoliopsida > Caryophyllales > Amaranthaceae > Chenopodium > Chenopodium quinoa. The sequence continues at coordinate 3,514,489 of NW_018745080.1, read as the reverse complement.
TTGTTTGTAACTGTTGTATTTATATTTTGTTATTGCTGATCGTTTAGTTTTCTTACTTTTATATGCTTTTTGCTTCAGGATTTTAGCCAATCGCCAGTCAGCTGCTCGTTCCAAGGAACGGAAATTGAGATACATTGCAGAGTTGGAGCATAAGGTGCAAACATTACAGACAGAAGCTACTACACTTTCTGCTCAGCTTACACATCTTCAGGTGTGTGTGAATATAATGTTTTTGGTTGTCTGCTTTTGTGCTTCTCTGCTTTTCTTCTAAGTTATTGCTATTGTCAGTTGAGACTTAAACAAGTGTACTTGTTTCTTTCTTCAGAGGGATTCTGCTGGACTTACTAGTCAGAACAATGAGTTAAAATTCCGTCTTCAAGCCATGGAGCAACAGGCCCAACTTAGGGATGGTATGCTTTTCAGCTGTTTCATCATTTTCCATTTCTTATATGATTTATGCACTGGTCCTGACCTACATTATGTTCTGAAACGTGCCAGTTGCTCTGTCCATATTGGTAGAGTAGTACATCTCTGAACTCTTTTTTGCAAAACCAGGTAGCAAATTGTGTTTCCTTACCTGTTTCAAATTTGATACCAAGTTTCACCCCTTAGACTACTCTCTAATTTAGTTGTATGCATGCTAAATGGCATTGGGTGTGATTATTGATGATGTAGAAAGTAATTGGTTGGCCTTTGGCCTACTGAAGATATATTAGGCCGAAGCTGAGTAGTTGATGAGAAGAGTTCATAAAAATGGCAAAAATAAATATATGGTTTAAGGGTGCTGTATCCTGAAATGTTAGTTCCTTTTGATTGACAGGAAGAGTTTATAGTAATGGGAAAAGTAATTAGGTAATTTTAGGTATTATATTGTGAATTGTTTATTCCTTTCTGTGTTGGTCAGAATGTTCAGTAATTGAAGCAACATCTCATGTCAAGTTGAGTTAATTCATTCCTTTTATATCCCTTAGAAGACAAAAGAAGGGTCAGAAAATGATCATGAAGTCTAGGTTTCCTGTATTTTTCTTACAGATTAGGAAATAATTTTTGCCAGATATTGCTCTTGAATCCTCTGCCCCTGTTTAAAGTACCTTTTTAGAGGAGAAAGTTATATGCTTTGTTTATTGCAGTGATCCAATGCGTTTGTGCTATTAATATTGATCATGAAGAATATATCCAGCCCAGTTAGAATATATTCCTTTATTTTACTTGTATTCTGATTCTTGTCATTATTTAATGGGTTCAAATTGTAAATGTTAATTTTAGAACTGTCTTCCTCTCATTCTTATCATTACTTCAGATCCTTGAGGCATTTCCAATTAATCATCACGAAACTTTTTTGATTGATTCCTGGGTAGTTTTATCCTGTTTACAATATTATATCTTGATTGTGAAATGAAAATTTCCCTTGATATCTGAGATTGGTTTGATGGCCACTTGGCATCATTTTTGGTGCATTGATTTGCATATGCATAACAACAAAAACAAATTATAAAAGCTTTTCACTGCTGGAAATGAAGGTGTTATAGTCTTTTTGAGTGGTCCCATCTTATGTTGAAAGATTTTTTTTGTGAGAGTAGCTTATCTAATTGTCAACTTGCGATTTATGTTAGAGCAAAGAGTGCACATCATGAGTAATGGTGTTATGAAAACTCCCAATTCAGGGTGCTGCACTTGTTATTTTTATTAAAAAAAAAAACAAAAAAACAAAACTTCGTATGAGAATCTTGTGTAGTGGGAGTGGCATCTATACATATCTTTATTTAATAGAAAAGACAAACTGTTTTTGGCATAAATGAAAAGGATGTCATAAAAATTGAAAGGGAATATGATTATAAATTGTAATAGATAGGCACACTTAGCTAGTAAAAGAAGAAATGGTGATTTTCTGTTTTTTAGGAAATAAGGTGAGGGAGAATCGCTTAAGATGGTTTGGCCATGTAAAAAGGAGACCAAGTGACGCTTCGTTAAGAAGGCTTGAAGAATTACAAAGTGTTGGGATCGCGAGAGGTAGGGGAAGACCTAAGAAAAGTGGGAGGAGGGTGATTGAGAATGACACGAGTGCTTTGGGGATTGAGGAAAATATGTTGTTAGATAGGGCGGTGTGGAGGGAGGAAATTAACATTAACGACGTGTCGTGATTATATATACTTTCTAAATTTATTTTTGTATTTAATTTTGTTTATAGCCCATCAATGTTTTATGAACTGTATTGTTTTCCTTTACTAAAGTTTTCTCAAACCTTTATGTTTTCTACTTCAGCGTTTTACTACTCTTTTAAAACTTTCTTGAATTTTATTTTTGGTTCCCTTTGAAACTCCCTTAATTTTTTTCTTAAATGCTCTTTCATTTACTTACTTTACTCACCTTTTTTCAAACTCTTTTAAAAGATGATATTGTTATGTCTTTTTCATTATATCGTACGATTCCTTGTGGCGATTCATGTTAGCCGACCCCAAATCATTTTGGGACTAAGGCTTTGTTGTTGTTATTGTTGTAGTAATATACGAGTCATAATTTTTATTTAGATCGGTTTATAGAAGTGATTTGATGTTCTGAATAATATTTTTACTGGATTCCAAGTTAACAATTGAAACATTATATACGGCTTGAAAGGATCATATTTTGTGAAAACGGTGTGTAATCATGTATTAAATGCAGCTCAAGCTCAACTTCTAACTTAGCTCCACATGTGAAGAATATTATGCACTTGTCCATTATGTGGTAAAACCCAAATGCAAATTGCAACCAAATTTTTAGGCTGGTATCTGAAAATACTCTATGTGGTTTGGAGACTTGCAAATAGGGTGATTCATTGATGGCTTGATGCGACTTGCTAGAAAGGATATTGCTTTGAAATTGCCCCAACAGAAAAAGCAGTAGATGAGATTTATTTAGTTGGAAACAAGTTTAGCAGCAGATTCTTTAACTATTTAGGGATAATTAGTAACACATTAACACCCTTTTGGTCAAAGGTTAGGATGATAGAAGTCTACTGACTGCACAATATGTATATATTTTTAGTAAACTGTCCGTCCTAACCTTTTCCTGTTGAATATTATTTTTTGAGTCGATATTTTGGCAGCCCTTGCTTTGAAGATTGACAGCCATCTTCTTTTGTATGCGTTTTCGAAGGATTAAGTTAGTTAGTGATTTCCCTCGAAAAATAAAAAATTGTTTATGATTTTATAAGTCTCTTTACAATATATTTTATTAATAGGTAAGGATGTATGTATCTAGCTCTGATTTTTCCCAGACATCCCTCCAAATCTTGGTAGTAGCTGATCTATGTTGTTGATGTTAGGTGATGGTATTAAATGGTTTGTTGGCCAAGTTGGAATCTTTAATACTTCCTCCGTTTTTTAAAATTGCACCACTTGCCTTTTTAGGAAGTATCACAAATATTGCACCATTTCTATTTTAGGAAAAGAAATATTTGTGTTCACACTACAGATACCAAATATACCCTTACTCTTCAACACTTGTTCTTTTAGTTTATGTATACCATGACATGGACAATCTTGTAATTTTACCTTTCTCTTTTATCCTTTTTTCCACTACCAAAAATCTTGTGCTCAACGCCTCAACTCCTATGGTGCAATAAAAAAAGAACGGAGGAAGTATAAGTTTGTAGCCTTATGCAATTTGTAGAAATTTATACCCCTTTACAACTTGAGAGAGTTATGCACTTATGCTATGTTACTGCTTTGATCTATATGCACGCGATGCGTGCTTTAGATATCTAAATTTATGCACCCATAAGTAAAAATTTCAGGATAATTTAGGTATTTTAGGTGGACACCATTACCTTACCCTTTTTTTTTTTGACAATTACCTTACCTTTTGGCTTATATAATAGAGATGAAAAAAATATATTGAAAAGAACTAGTAATTATACAAGTATACTACAGCTTCGGGGACAGCCTGACAGTATGTGCTGAAAAAGGCTTGGCATTTTGAATCAATATATTACTTCATAAAACTTGTAGAAACAAAAGCTCCAGCTGGTTTCATATAGGAGGGTTTAAAATTTTATCGTGTCCTTATTGTGTCTTAGCTATACATCCTTTGTTGCCCAACCAAAGGCACAATAACAAAAAAGTCTGCTCTAGTGCTCTTCTTCTTTTTCGAGAAGTAAATACTTTTTCAAGGGGCTTGGTTTTCCTGCATGCACAGGTCTTGTAGAGAGTCAAGGACTCGACGGTTCAGTTTCTTCTTTTAAATTAATTTTTTACTGACCTTAAAATGTTACTTTCAGAGTTTCAGCCCATGATCCAAGTCAGATGCAGTGTCCATGCAGAATTTAACTTGATGACCAAATAATCTTCCCACTCATTGTCTTTAGTAAAAAAATTTGGGGGGTATCATCAGTTTAATTTGTAGTCATTGAACATCTGACATGTTTATGCATATCCTTGTTCTCTACCCTGTGTTTGACTCAGTTTGAGGCGACATAAAACATTTCAGACTCTGGTTGAGCCTGTGGCTTGGGGTAATGTGGGGTTTGGCAGTCTGATTTCATGTTTGTGATGATGTTTTGTAATTGTGGACTTATGTTAAGATTTACTTTTAACTTGATGACCAAATAATCTTCCCACTCATTGTCTTTAGTAAAAAAATTTGGGGGCATCATCAGTTTAATTTGTAGTCATTGAACATCTGACATGTTTATGCATATCCTTGTTCTCTACCCTGTGTTTGACTCAGTTTGAGGTGACATAAAACATTTCAGACTCTGGTTGAGCCTGTGGCTTGGGGTAATGTGGGGTTTGGCAGTCTGATTTCATGTTTGTGATGATGTTTTGTAATTGTGGAATTATGTTAAGATTTACTTTTATCAGGAAGGGATCGAAAAGCTTCAAACTGACCATTTATGCTTTATAATTCTCTTTTTCCTGATATTGCAGCTCTCAATGAAGCACTTTCAGCAGAAGTCCAGCGTCTGAAGATTGAAGCTGGTGAACTCAGAGGTGACACCCCTCAGAATTGCTTGCCCCATCAGGTAATGTCAAATAACCAGATGCTGCAGATGCAGCCTTCTCTATACAACATGTACCAGATGCAGCAGCAACAAAACAACCAAAAACACCAACAGGCACCACAACAGACCCAAGAGCATCAACAAAGCCAGTCTACAGAGTCTCAGCAAGATGCCAAGGCTCCAAAGAGTTAGATAACATGGTATCTTTTCAGAAGTTGTTGGCACCTTTCTAAGATGATTAGCAGTCTGATAGCGTATATATGTTATATATGTGTATTTACAGTATATCCCAATTCATTGTCATGAAATCTATTCATTTAATCTTTAGTTCGGCTTAAATCATTGTTTTGTCGACTATGATGAAAACTATATCTATATGTATGACATAATTTAAAAGCATACTCGGAGAATAGATGTATGTGTATTATTGTCTTCACTGACACTTTATGGCCAGATTGGATTGTTTAGTACCAGTAATTAGCTTGACATCTATCGACTTTCAGTATTTCAGCAGTCAAGCTTGTACAGTATAAAATAGGTTTGATATGTTCTTCAATTGGCTTAAACATTCAAACTTGCAGTAGTTTTCGCTAACTATCAACAGCTCTTCTGGTGGTCGCTTCATTCCCTCCATTCCCTACTCTTGCTTTCACTCACTTTTTTCATGCTCTTCTTGTTTTGAGTTTGCGTCCCCTGCCTGAAATTATTATACTTGTATGGTAAATGACTCAAAGAATGCAAATTTACCTCGGTAGCCATAACTAAATGCAAGTATATCTGAGATAAGAAGTTGATTTTAGGGTGGGTAGTATGATTTAACTAACCCAAGCAAACAGAAAATAGTTAAATTATAGCAGATTGCCAAAATCTCCACAAGAACAATGTCCATCGACAAATCTATGGAGTCGCTTACTATCACGGACTATGATTTCACGGTCAGTAATTTCAGAGACAAACTTGATGAATGTATGACAATCCCTACACATACTAATATTCTTGACAATTCTTAGTGGATTTCCTTTACTTGTCTGCAACAATCCAAAAGCAATGGCTAACTTTTCACTGTGATGTACAGACGATGCAGGTTCTGCTTCATTGTCCTCCCCGTCAACTACTAGCGTGCTTTGAGACTGATATCCCTTACTCTTGAACTCATCAAGCAACACGCTCAAGTATTGCTCGACCTCTGTTTTATGAGGATACGACCAGTTTTTTGGTGAAAATGAGTAAACTTTATCCTTGATACTTAACCAACTCCAATCCTGCAACTTTCCAAGCTTTTCATTTTTCATCAATTTTCTTACTCTTGAGACATCCTGCCATCTTTCAGCTGCAATATACATGTTTAACACTAGAATATAGGTCTCTTTATCTTTCGGCTTCAACTTGAGCAATTGTTCAGCAGCATAACAGCCTAATTCCATATTTCCTTGATTTCTACAACCTCCAAACAAAATTGACCAGATCACTTCATTGGGTTCACTATTCATCTTCTTGGTCAGAGCAAAGGCTTCCTCCAATTGCCCTAGCCTTACGTACATGTCTATCAAACATGCATAATGCTCCATTATTGGTTTAATCTTGTAGCTTTTCTTCATCATTTCAAAGTATTCTAAGGCCTCATTAACCAGGCCGGCTTGGCTACAAGCAGCTAATACACCAACAAACGTGATCTTATTTGGTTTCACTCCAGCTACTAACATTTCCTTGAATAATTGTAATGCTTCCTGTGATCGGCCATGTTGGGCAAAAGCTGAGATCATAGATGTCCAAGATATCATGGTCCTCGTATGCATCTCTCCAAAAGCCTTGGCAGCGTAGCCAATGTTGCCACACTTATTGTACATATTAAGCAGGGAAGTTCCCACAATAACATCAGTCAAATACCCGCTCTTTATGGTCTGAGCATGAACCTGTTCCCCTTGATCCAACGCCACCAGAGAACTACATATACTCAGGACACTTGACAAGGTGAAAAGGTCTGGTTTTATACCAGATCTATTCATCTTCAAAAAGATATTTAATCCCTGATTTCCACTTTGGTGAGCAGAAATCCGATTCTCGGCAAGATCCATCATTTGGGCATGGCCTGCTATCATAGCGTTCCATGTAACCAAGCTGACAGAATCCATCTCATCAAATAGTCTTTTTGCTTCATCAATCAATCCACATTTCAAGTACAAGTACATTATGGAATTATCAATTAGCAGGTTCCCTTGAAACCCTTGTTTGACGCTCAAGGAATGAATTTGCCTCCCTACTTCCAAAGCGTGCATTACACAGCACAAACTCAAGATGCTAGTGAATGTGAACTCATTAAGCTCAATATCTTCAGACAGCATCATCATAAAATACCTTACACCCATCATAGGATCCCCATTATCACCACAAGCAGAAATAACCGTGGTCCATGAGACAACATTCTTATCTTCTATCCTTCTAAATGTATCAACAGCCGAAGACAACCTTCTACACTTGGAGTAAAAGCTACAAAGGGCATTACCAACACTCGTGTCAGATTCTATACCATATTTAACAATGTAGGCATGGATTTGCTTCCCCAATTTTACAAGTAACATAGATGAACAAGCACTTAATAACGTCCCAAATGTATGACTCGTTGGGTACGCCCCAACTTCCAACATATCTACAAAAATTCGAATGGCTACCTCAGGCTGCGAGTCATGAACATAACCCGTCATAAGCCCTGTCCAACTAACAACATTTCTCCCAGGCAATCGATCAAACACCTTTTGTGCATACTCCATCCGCCCACATTTAGCATACACATTTATAAGAAAAGTCATAACAAATGTATCTTCATGGGTTCCAGTTTTAACAATGTGGGCATGCACCATTCGAGCATTCGACAAAGATCGTTTCGCAACACATTCTTGCAACAAGGGAACATAGAATGAAGATTCAACTTGTGTACCTTCATTAAAGGTAGATAATGCCTCTTTTAAAGTTATGAAACTTTTCTCCAAGTTAACATTTGGGTAGCTAACACTTGGACTCTGAAATTCCAAATTGCAGCAAATAATCAACAATTATGCAAAAAATTCAACACCCATCACATAATCATATCCTAAATCATCATAACTAAATAAAGGGGTGTAAAATTGATTAAAATTTCCAAATTTAAGCTAGGAAGTAACTGAATCAATTGAAAATGACAATTACACTAACCCAGAAAGGTGAATTGATGCATGAATACATTAAATTGAAGAATTTGCATTGAAATGAACAGAAAGATCACAACTTTAAGCTGTAACACAGTCATGGAAAAAAAAAACTAGAATAAAATTAAAGTTGTGATGATGAAATTTAATACCTTTTCGTAGATGGATGTTGACTTTCGTAAGTCAGGGTCGAGTTTGAGATTGCCATTGACAGCAACTGAAGGTAAAGAAGCCATGAAAGGAGTGAGGGCATAAATGGAGGGGAGAGAAAATAACGAGGTTTCAGTTTGAGATAACAGGACTTCTGCTGTCTGTTACTCGTAGCTTCTTATCTGTTAGCCTGCCACTTCATTCTACATCTACTTTTTTTTTTTCAAGCAAATTAACTAATTGAAGTGTTATTTTCTTCGCCTTATTCTTGAAATTTACTTCATACTCCCTCCGTCCCTTATTTATATGTTTATTCCTAACATTTATTACTCACATAATAAAGAGAAATAAGCATACTTTGAGTTAAAATCGGATTAGATTATATCAAATCAAATGTTCTTACTTTTCTTGTCAAAAAAAAAAAAGAAAAAAAAATGTTCTTACTTCCATTTGCTTATTGCCATAAATTTTTAATTTTGTATTCGTAATATATATTTGAAAAATAAACGTAGAGATGAATCAAATGAAATCCCATTTGATAATATTTTTTCTTATACTTTGATATATAATTAATGTCAAAGTATAATCAAATTATACCAAACTTTAGAAAATTCAGCTTAGATCTTATTTCAAGTGAAGAGAACAAAGCCTTAGTGGACTTTGGTTAACATAGGAAGTAAAAATTCTCATAAACTTCTATGCTATGAAAATTAAAGTCCATAATTAAATTCATGAAAATCGCATAAATTTGTTTGGTTAGGAATTGGGTTTACATCTAAATATGGTTAAGAATAGGGGTATATAGAAATTTCTACTTATCTAGAGGGATTAAGTAAGTACCACGTAAATTCCTACATACTCTGTATTATGGGAAGTAACATTATCAGATGTGTGTCGTCCATCTAATGCTTGTCAAATTGAAAATTTTGAAGCTTTGGATTTGTTCTTTTTTCCCCCCCCCCCCCCTTTCCTTTTACTTTATATTTGTCTTTATTTTTGTGTGATAATTAATAAACTCCACTTTCAATTAATGTGATGAATAAGAGATTGGTGATGATGGATTCAAAAGATAGCTAGGTCATGATATCCTTAGGATTGGCCTAGAGCTAACCATCCCGAACACTAACATGACTCGCTCACATCAATATAACTAAATTTTATCCAGCTAATGGGTTAGGTCCCGTGCCATGCACGATAATTTTTAATAATTATTTTTAAATTAACCGTACATGAGAAAATTTACATGAATATTATAATGGATTTATTATAAAAGATCCTATTTGCCAAAAAGATATTTTAAAATATGCATTTAACTATGTGTTGTATTGTGGAAAGACACGTTACATCTTTTATTTTTGTTAATAAGAATCTAATTTTTTTTTCTACTTAAGTTTATTGTTGGCAATATATATTATGGAAGGACAAGTAAAATCTTTTAATTATGTATAAAAGTTGTTTTCTATAAGGAATCTTTTTAAAAAAAATTACAAAAAAAAGGGCACACCAGGAATTCATTAAACTTATTTTAACTTACATAAAAGAAGATTAGATGATTTGTAATAAGTTTTATTTAGATCCATTAATTTTAAATAAGTAAATGCGAGGCTTAAATAAGTTGTAATCATTTCAAATAAATCATATTAAGTTCCAACAAGTTTAATCTAAGTACTAGGATGAGAAATTTTGAAAGAAGGAATTCTTGTTGTGAGCTGTGACTTTGAAGAGAGCAATCGAGCACAAGGATATGATTTAGAGAGCCAACCCTAGTTGAGTCTAATAAAGATTGAGCTATACTTCCTCCGTTCTTTTTTACTTGACCCGTTTTGACTTTGACACTATTCACCACCCCTCCTTTGACCGTCTTTAGTGAATAATATGTAAGGAAAAAAATATTCATGTAGGATCTTTTTCAATTCGTCTCAATAAGCTATCATAATATATAACTTTTAGGGAAATTCTCTTTGGTAAACTCGAACTTTTTAATTTTCTCAGTGGTAAACATTAAAAAAAAATTATTATCAATGGTAAACCCTAATTATCTTTACTAATTCATTGGTAACATTAATGATATAATTAACTGATTCCTTAACCGTGGTTAGCCTTTAAAATAAAATAAAAATGGAATGACTAAGAAGCCCCTAATTACTACCCTCAACCTATCGTGTCTAATCAGAAGGTACAGTAAATCCCCACTGACTGCACCACCTCGCCACCTCCAACAACAACCAACGACTGCTCTTCTCAAACCCCCGCAACAACATGCGAACACCAACACCCGTAAACAGAGCACCTCACGCCTAGCCACAAGCATCCCACGCCACACAGCAGCTTTGCCACATTGTTGCTGCGCGTGCAATCAAACACCTCACCCACAACCCGTACCCATAAATCGAGGCAGGAACTTCTTAATTTTTCGAGACCCATCTCAATTTCACTACATTATATTAAACCCATTCAAACAAATTTGCAAGAAAAAGGCTGATTTGTAGGACTTTGTGTGCGCGAAATAAGGCGGATTCGTCGCATATGGTGTTTAGGGTGGCAAAATGGCAGGGAACAGGATAAGCGAGCGTTTTCGGGGAAGAGGAGGCCGGAGGGGTAGGATATTGGTGGGTAAGTGAGGAGGAGGGATGGGAATTGGAGGTGAGGGAGTCAGGGAGCGTTGGGGGTCGCCGGAAGGGAGGGAGGGGTAGGGGATCGTCGGTGGAGGTGGGGAGCTTGGTGTCGCTGGCTAGGGAGGGGGTCTGGTGGTGGCTGGGTGCGTGGGGGAGGAGATTTTTTTTAAAAATATAATTCTATTATTAAAAAATAAATAATTAACCATGGTTAGCCTTTAGTTGACTAGGGTTAGACTTATAATTGCATATAAACATTATTAATGTTACTAATGAATTAGTAAAGATAATTAGGGTTTACCATTGATAATAATTTTTTTAAATGTTTACCACTAAAAAAATTAAAAAATTCGAGTTTATCAAAGAGAATTTCTCTAACTTTTATATTTTTTATTTTTGGAGAATTAAAGTTATTGATCGTTAAAGTTTTGCATTGACAAGCGTGATAAAAGAAACAAGTCAAGTAAAAAAACAGAGAAAGTAATTATTTACCTATTTTTACTTATTAAACTGACTTTTGACCAATCAAAACTCATTTACCTCAAACAAATATCCCAAAAAAGTTACTAAAAATAGTATTATGTGGTGTCTAGTGGAAGTTAAAATACTCATCAAAAGCACTGGTACTAGTACTAGGAGTGCTTTATCCACCCTAATCAATGCAAAAAGAAAAGAAAAATAAAAAAGGTGTTTCTGTTCTCTTGGAACTCCCAACACCCAATCCCGCTTTTTCTTTAATATTTACACTTTCCCCAATTTTGTTTTTCCCCAATTTTTCTTTGTATTTTATTTTATCTCACCAAACTTCACAATACCCACTTCCTCTTCTCCTTCTTCTTTCTCTGATCTAGGGCATTTACAAACCCTAATCGCCGATTTCTTCAAAATTTCCCCTTTTCCCGCCATTTTTGCCCTTACCCCTTCACTGCTTTCTTCCTCAACGGTTAGTAGCCGTTAGATCCGTTGTTTTTGAACATTTTGTTTTGCGGGTTTTTGCTAATTTCTTGTAAATTTGACCCCTTTGTTTATGTGGGTTTGTTTTTGATTTCAGTGAAAATGGCGGAAGTAGAAGTTGAGAAGAAATGTGAGGAAGAGAAGGTGAAAGGAGGAGAGTTGCTGTTTTGTGGTTCTACTAATTGGGATACTGTTGGTAGGAAGAAAACTGGAATTGAAGGTAATTTGTATTCGCCTACTCGGCTTCGGCCCCTTGTCGGTATCGACATTCGCTTCGTCGCCTCCGGTTGCGGTGAGTTTACTTTGGTTAATTCATCCATTTAAAGAGAATTTGCTTTATTCAGGGGAGGTGGATTTTTGTTAAAGTTGTTAATTTTGTGCTGGGACTATTAGTATTGTTGGTTGTTTAGTGAATTTTGGTTATGGGGTTTATGTTTTATGCCCTGTAGTTAGTGGATTATAATGTTTATGATCATTGGAAATGTTGGTTAGGGATGATTCATGTAATCATGTGTGATTTATGCCATTAAGTAGGTGAGTTTCGAAGCCAATGATCTTTAAATATGCTATGGATTTATGCTAGTGGGTTTGTGTGAACTTGAATTAGCCAATTATATGCTATATAACCTTTAGAATTGTTGGTTATGCTTTTGTGCTGATGCATTTTTGCTTGTGGGTCTGTTATAATGTATGATCATTAGAAATATTGAGTTAAAGTACTTGTCTTTATTATCACATGACGAGTTTATGATAAAGAATTTCTATCATGTTGATTTGATGTTCATGTAGTTTCATGTCATTGCGTGGCATTGGATGTCGATGGTCGGTGCTATACATGGGGGAGAAATGAGGTATGGATTTGCTAACTTGAAGGTTTTAGGTCTTTATCTGCATATTTTTTTAGGTTGAGGTGTTAATGTTGAAAGTGTTATTGTAATTACAGAAAGGACAGTTGGGACATGGTGATACTCTGCAACGGGATAGGCCCACAGTTATATCTGAACTCTCTAAGTATGTTTTTGCTGTGATTAATTAGTTGTTGGCATCTAGATTCATTGTTGCTTTTGTTGGTGATCCTTATTAGTTATTACTATCATTCTCTTTGTTTTAACTTCTAAAAATGTTTTAATCTTTCTATTAAATCATCCCCGATCTTACAAATCAGGAGCTGTTTCCTCTAGTGTGTTCATTTAAGATTTTTGCTATCCATCCATATTAAGTTCAAAAAAACTTTGGGATATTTTCTTTTAATTTGACCTTTTGTCCCAATGATATTTTTAAATTTTGTTTTCTCCCACCCTCTCTCTATCTCGCTCGCTTATATACAGTGGAAATGTCTTTCTACCATTGGACTGTATCCCACATTTATTCTGAAGATTACTTATTATTTCTTACAGGCATAGAATAGTGAAAGCAGATGCCGGGCGGTCACATACAGTCGTCATGACCGATGATGGACAGTCCTTTGCCTTTGGTTGGAACAAGCATGGACAGCTGGGATCTGGTTCACTTCGAAATGGTAGGACTAATTCTTTTTTGATCCAGGAACACATGTAGGATATATACAATTAATTTTTTCCCATCACTTTCATTAAATTGTAAAATTGATTATGATAATATACTGGTCCTCATGAAGGGCTTATTTTCTAAGTAAAACTAGAAATATAAAAGCATGATTGAATTGACGATAAGGAATTGATTGTGGCACCACTTCAGTTAGTTTTATGCTGATTAGGTCATTGAGCTACCTAGAGGCTGCTCTTTCTTGGTTCTTTAAACTTTGTCCAACATGGTTTAAGTGACCTGATCTTTCCTGTATTTGTTTTATCCTGCAATTTAGCATTTTGGGTCTACCTTGATCATTATACTATCTTAAAAGAGTTCATCCTGTATGTTTTTCCCTTCAATGTGGCTAACACAGGCTATTTTGTAATTAAATTCATCAGTCACTGCTGATAAAATACTGTTTTTTTTAATCACACTATCTTGTTTGCATTTAATTGGCTTCTATATACTCTTGAGACATATAAAATGGATCTATCCTGTAGGCATGGAGCATTAGCCTTAGGTGATGATACTTGTTGAATTTTCATGATGTGTGCATTCTTTAATACATCTTAATTAAGAATTTAGTGCAGACAAGCTGGCACAACTTGCCTGACATTTTGATAATTTCATTGCGGTGCTCGCGTTGGGATGCGTTTATGTTGTATGTGATCTATTAAGCTGTCTTGTTCTGAACATTGCTTGTATTTTTAGCAGGTTGTACAAAATTGTCTAATGTATTGCAATTTAACAATTGTTAGTCAGGAGGGTATTATTTTTTTGTTGAATGAGGAGTGATCATTATGAGATAGCAGCCTTAGGTGATGGCATTTTTCTGTTCTTTTTTTTTTTTTTTTTTTTAATCTTAATTGTCACATTCATATATTTTATATCTATGGTTTTCACCATTTGATCTATACGTTTTTGTTAGTTTAATACGGTGAAGTGTGAAGGGATATTGATTATGCTTTTTTATGTCCGAATGGTGGAGGTAGTTGTGAAAGCAAACCATTGGTACTCGAAGTGTGAATATTAGTATGTTGAACTAATTATTGGGTGTTTTTAAGGGGGGTTTAGTTGGAATCTTTCTTCGGAGTAGCATTTGAAAAGGCTCAGGGCGCACTAAAGCAATAGTTGTCTTGAAGTCTTGGCACAAAAACACGTGCGCAAGACACACCTCATCAGTGTGGCGAGGTGCAATAATAAAAGGATTATCTTGGTAAAATAGCTTTCAGACGCGAATGAAGCCAGTGTGCCTTAGGTTTGCCTAGCCCTAGCCATTTTAAGCCCTTGGATAGCAGTTCTTTGAGGTGTCCCCCCTCATTGCTTTATGTGGGTGATGATGGAATTTATAAAGCCGCCAATTCTTCTACGTATGTGCTCTGTCTGGAAGAGCTGTGTTTTGAAGATGAACTTTTATTCACTTCAAGGCAATTGAGTGTGAATTGACAAATTTCACTGACCAATTTGTGTGCTGCAGAGTACTCCCTCTGTTCCAAGGTACTTGCCACATTCCTTTTTTTTTTTTTTTTTAAATGCCCTAATATAATTGCTACATACCCTTTTTGGTAAGCCTAATTTCTCTACTTTTTCTCGAAGTTCGACCCCATGTACACCCACTAACTTCTATCTCTACTTCTTTCATTCATTTAAAATTGTGCCTAAAGTGAATGTTGCAAATCTTGCATTTAATATGGGACAAAGGGAGTGTGATGATAATGATATAAAGGGGAAAAGTGTGGTTTGTTTTATAAGTGCATGTCATAAGCGAATGATGTGCATACGAGGGACTGCAATTATACGGTTCCTGTGATGTCTAAATTTTCTTGAGGCCAGTCAGACAGGTGGTTTTGCAGCTCTACCTCTGCTAATAAATTTGAGTGTTTTTTTTTTTTTTTTTTTGGTAAACTAATGCGACAATTGATTGACCTTGTATGTCTGAGAAAGTAGAAACTATAGGGCCGTTTACAAGGTATATAAGCAGAAGCACCACATATCAATCTTCTGGAACTTAACTGTGCAATTAGTGACAGGAGGGATTGGAAAGCATTTTTGAAGCTTACTGCTATTTATGCAGTAATGCAGTGTAGAGGTATGGGTGAGCTATGTGGCTACCTAATGGCTAGTGACATGGTTGTGGACTTGTGGGACTTAAGTCTTAAGGGTATCACCATCTACATCTGTGCAGTTGTTGGATTCACTTATGTCATGGCATGACAATTGCTGTAATTACTCCACCATAGTCACTAACATTCTTCTATCCTCCTCGTTGCCCTCATCTCCAAGTCAGCTTCCCTACTTTGCACTCACAGTACTCTTTCACCTTGCTGCTGATCTGTCACATTCGTTAAGGTTTCAAAGGAAGAAGATTGTTGACTTCGGCCAATCGACCCTTCATCAATCTTCCCAGGAAAATTGAAAGTTGCCAAACAATGTTCAAGGCTTGTAGGGACAATGTTTGTGTTTATATAATGTATGAGGATGATGTGGAGAAGTTCTCTTGTATAATTTTAGTTGATTTTTTTTTTTTTTTAATCTGTAACATGGGGTCGGATATCTTTTTGGTTTAGGTGTCTTAAAAGATTATATGCTACTTTTTGCCAATTGCAAGGAGCACTTATTTTTATTATCTACAAGTTTAAAATCTGCGTGGAGACTTAGAAATCTGGATCCTGCAATTTGATGTTCTATGCAGCTGCTCTTCTTATATGTATTTTTCTCCTTTTTTAGAAATAGAGTCTTCTCCTATACGCTGTCAAGTATCTGAAGTCAAGGCAGTTGCTTGTGGTGGGGAATTCACTGCATGGTTATCTTCTACTGAAGGAGCTACTATACTGTATGGTTTGTGATTTGTGCTAATATTTTTGTTTTCTTAATTTGGAAGGTGCTGGAATGGCTTATTTCCATGCTTTTCTTTAAGCAAGTCTCTGATTTAATTTTATTGTTTTTCCTTAGAACGGCTGGTCTTCCCCAATATGGTCAACTTGGTCATGGAACTGACAATGAGGTATGTTTTTTTTTTTGAAGCTTCTATTCGTTCAATACTTTTGGATTTAAGGCTTTGAAATGAATTTATTTTTATGGTCAACTCATTGATGGAATCATTGTTCAACTTACTGAATTTGAGGGATTTTGGCTTGTTCCATCCTGTACATAATTTAAGGTTTCAAACTTTGACAACTTGTGTGGCTTTACTAGGTAATGCCGATATATTAGGTAGAAGGAGCATGTGTTTACTTGGATATAGAAAGAAACCATCACAAATTTCTGTTTATTTTGTACTTCGTATAAAATTTCTAGATGTGTGACATTACAAAGCTGTACAATACATTTTATCAACAAGTAGAATTGCTGGAAAGCATTAAAATTCTTGATTCAATGTAGGATATTAGAGCTGTGCTGATGGTGTGACAGTAATGGGTTATTGCTGTGGAATATTGTCATGATATTTCTTCCTCTGTATCACATCTACTTAAATTTTAAACAAGGCTTGGCCTTTTGAGCATTGGTGGCTAGTTAAATACTTATAGTATGAATTGTATGTTAGATGTGAAATCTTGTATTTGCAACGGCTTTAATAACTACTGTGGATTCTTTGTAGTGCAATTATATGTAGTGTTCTGTGCTCATGGAAGCGTGTTGCCTCTCTGAGTTTTATATGTTTGTGACTTATCCTTTCAGTACAATACAAAGGATAGTTCTGTAAGACTTGCTTATGAACCTCAACCACGGCCAAAAGCAATAGCTTCCTTCTCTGGAGAAACAATTGTTAAAGTTGCATGTGGAACAAATCATTCTGGTGAGATTTAATTTGTTTTCTACAATTAGTACTTGCTCTGCTTTGGTTGTATGGTGTTATTATTTAAAGTTTCTTCTGTGATGCAGTGGCTGTGGATTCCAATGGCTATGTATACACGTGAGTATCTCCAACTGTTCGCTTTCTGTGGCCTGCCTTTCTGAATAACAATTGTTCAATATTGTTCTATAGTGTGTGTTGTGGCTTCTAATGGCTTGTGTAGCTTTTTTTTTGCAGCTGGGGCTATGGTGGTTATGGAAGGTCTGTATGCTATTTTGATCTCTTTTAATTTTATTTATTTAGTTTTTCTTATGAAAATAGCCGCATAACAATGAATTTTGAGTTCTTTTTTTTTTGTTGTGTTTTCTGCTCTTAATGTCTCGAGTATTTAGTTCTTTATGTGGAATTTGCTTGTATATTGAAGAAATTGTTATCTATAATAGATTGGGACACCGGGAACAGAAGGATGAGTGGTCTCCACGACGTTTAGATGTGTTTACGAGGCATAATGTTCTACCTTCTGATGCAATAGTTTCAGCAGGTGGTGTCAGTTCGGCATGTACTGCTGGTATGGCTCTGATTCACCCTTCAGCTGAGTTAATTACTTATTTCTGTGGTCTCTTGTGTGTATGGTGTTTCTCCCTTTTTATAGGCCTTATCTCACTGTTTGTGTTGTAAATCCTCAAAATTGGTGTTTCCTTTCTCATATCATTGCTTTGATCATGGTGACTTGATGAGAGGAAAATGCCTAGTATCATTAATTATGCGATTGATTGCTTGTAGTTTTGAGTATGAGGTTTCTTAAACACCCTGGAGACTAAGCTCCTATTTTTCATGTTTTTGACCTCTCTCTCTCTCTCTCTCTCTCCTTTGTTTAAACTACAAGCAGAATGCAATTACTGGGTGAAATATACCCAATGGTAATGGCTTTAACTTTTTGCCTGACCTCCAATTTTGATTTTGCGGATTTTATGTTCTTTTGGGATTCTAAGGCATCATTCCTAGCAAGTAACTGTTACTGTCTTACAAGTGGTTTCTCTTAAGGCGGATTGGTTTTCTTTGTCTACTTGTATTGATTTTGTTTGTTGATTGCCGAGTTTTCATTTGATTAATTTAACTCTGTATGTTGAATTTTTTATGGATATTTCTTTTTGTTTTTTAGCTGGTGGTCAATTATACATGTGGGGAAAAATGAAGAATACAGGTGATGATTGGATGTATCCAAAGCCAGTTATGGATCTAAGGTAGTCTGTCCATTATTTTTTTTACTAGTATTTGCTTTACTGTCTCATTTTATGATTTGGCAATAAAATGAAAATTATATTCTTTATTGTCTAATTGCTGAAGATAAGCTGCTAATTTAGATAATTAGCCTTTTACAATTGATATGATACATTTCTAATCGGCCAAGCTTCCAAGTTCTGGACTTTTGTGAGGTGGACATGATTTAATGTCTACTTCCTCCATTTATTTTAGTTGTACCGTGCTGACTTTGGGCACTATTTACGTCTTCATTTATTAATTTTAGATAAGAAAGAATAAAGGAATATGAGGTTTTGTTAGATTTGCCTTGATATGTATATTCATTGTATCAATTTTTTATTATTTTACGTATACATAACTAAAGCTATTAATGGTCAAAGCCATGCATTGGCAAATGTTCCAAGTCAACAGTGTAAAACTATACAACAAAAAAAAAAAAAAAAAAAACTAAGTATGAAATAGTGCAAATTAGCAGGAACTTAATTTACATCTAATAGTAAAAGCCCACAATTTGCCTTGAGCCATTCATTGTAGGGGAAATAGGACCTCACCCTTACCTTTCTGGAATTTTTTTCCCTGAGATTTTGTTTCGTACTTTGAGGCTTTGAGCTCTTTGTATGAATATTATATAACTTAAAAAAATATATCAATCTATTTTTGTTTTAGCGCTGTCCATTCCACCTTTCAGACCCTTCCTGAAAATCAAAGTTTCCTGCCTTGTATAAAATAGTTCTTTGGGCTCCTGTATATAAAAGAGATTAATAGTAAACTTTCTAGAAGTCCCTAGAAGATTTTTTTTTTTTTTCCTGGGCTAGGTGATGATTCAAGTTAGCAGTGTTAGTCAAGCCTAGATGGTTCTTCCATGAGTTAGATTGTTAGTGATCTTTTCTTCTGTGCATAAATGAACTTAGCTTATGTCATTGGTTTCATATCCTGTTTATTATATTTCTCATTACATTTTCTTGAAGTTTCAGAGAACATCTGCTGTGATAATTATCCACAGAAGTTACAATTATTCAAGAAAAATCCCAAATACTCGTGTATAATTATCCCTCTTTTACTCTCCTCATAAATGTTGTTGAGATTTTCTGCCTGCACCTTCCTTCATCTTTTTGTGTGGCTGGAACATGAGGCAGATGTACCTGTTCATGCTGTGCACTTTCATTACCTTTATCTTCCCCCACTTGTCCACTTATGATACTCCACAAGTTTATTTTTTAGAAGCATTCTATTTGGTCTGTTTATTGGTAATTATTGTCAGTATAGGCTGCGTATTCTTTGCCTCTTGTTATAGTTGAAAAGTGTTGGTATATCATCTTGTTATATTCATATATTTGCAGTGGCTGGAATATGCGATGTATGAATTCTGGTCAAATGTTCCATTATGTTGGTGCCGATTCGTCATGTATAAGCTGGGGTCATGCACAGAATGGAGAATTGGGTTATGGACCCAACGGGCAGAAGTACACCTCGTTTCTCTCTTGTGGATTAGAGTTATAATTTCTTTTTGCAAAGAGGTTGCTGATCTGTTTACTCTTTTTACTAGATCTTCAGCTAATCCCAAGAAGGTGGAAATCCTCGAGGGCATGCATGTTATCAGGTTGAAGTTATATGCAACTCATCAGTTGTATACTTGTATTTATTTTGCAATGGATATTGAGCAATTTTAACGCCAAATTATTGTGTTTATAGTGTTGCATGTGGATTCGCACATGCCATGGTGGTGGTTGATCGAACAGATGTTGGTGATCGTCTTGATCAGGTATATACTTGCTGTCCATAATGCTTTTTTTCATATTATATGAAGCATGTATCAATATTTTACCATTACCAATTGGCTTGGTATGTTTTCCAAAGATTAAGTTAACTCAATATTACCTAAGAAGCAAAGAGAAAGAAAACAATGGAATTCGATGGCTAGTTGTTTGCCTCATTGCCTCTTGCCCTTTTCTTTTATTAGTAGTCGCACTTTCTTTCTGTATTATAGTCTTCTAGTTAGGAAAGATCCAATTGACCTCTGATACCCATATTTTTTTTATTTTTTTTTCATATATGCTGCGTTTGGCCCAAAGAAAATAGTGAAGTATGGAGATGATACCCATATATATATATATATTTTTTTTTTCATAAGGAAAAAAAAATTGTAGCTGCATTAATGAAGTATGGAGATCATTTTTTCATTGTTCAGATAACTATTTTCAACAAAGTAAATAGTGGAAATCGGATTTCTCTAATACGAAGTATGATGTACCTCTAAATCAAATCCAACTTCAATTTGTTTATCCATAAGGTTCCTTGTGTTCTACAGTTATTGGGTTTGACTGATTATTATTTTTTTATTTTACGCTGATTTTTTTTGACTGTTACCTCTGAGGTCCTGATGCAAGTTTAAGCTGACTGTAAGCATTGGTGCTAGTTTTAACATCTTTGGTTTTGTGACAGCTTGATGTTCATGATGGAAAAGCATCCGGAGAAGGTATGTAGCAACACATCTCATTTACTTTGTGCTTTGTCATGTGGTGGTGTTTTATGCAAGTAATTGACATATATCTGATCTACAAAGCGGATTGAATTATGTAGTTACTGAGGTCGAAACACCTGTAACCTCTGCCAAAAAACCTACCAAGAAAAGCCCTGCTGACAACTCCAAGAAGAGAAAGAAGTCAAAGGACTTATCTGAGTCCGAAGAGGAGGAAGAGCAAGATAGTGATGATGGCAGTGATGATCAAAGTGAAGAAGAAATGGAAAACGGACACATGGATAGGAGGCAACGGGGTGGGAAAGCTGGGGGTAGAGGCCGTGGTAGGCCTAGCACGAAAAGTCCAGGTGAGACTAAAAGCAGTGGCAGAGGCCGTGGTCGCCCTAAAGGGTCAAGAGGGAAGGCTCGCAAGTGAAGTCAAAGTGAGGTGTTGAATTTTAATTTCCCGCCTAAACGAGCGGAAATTTTGTCTAAATGTGTAGAGGTGTACTACTTAGGCCTTTGGACCTGTTGACTATTCATTTTTCCCATTTAAAACAAGAAGGAAAAGTGAGGAAGAGGAAGGCTAGGTTCTTACTTAGTGAGAGTTTAATTGTTTAGTGCTAACATTATGTCACGGGAAATGATGCTTTGTGAGGATTTGGTTTGTACTTTTATAATTTAAAGGAAATTTAATCTCTTTTATTGCTCTGTTTGTTGATGATAAATCCTAGCTCGCTTAAATTGCCAAGTGATGAAGTGACTAATACAAGATACAGGCAATTAATATGTTCTGAAAATTATAATGGACCTCAAGCTAAGGATTTCAAATTACACTTCTAACTATCGGAGAACTGTAAGCATATAAGAGTGTATACATCATGTGATATTTTTATTCCATTGCTCCGATTTAGTTGTCACAATGTCACATCATGTATAGTGATCTTAGGAGTGAACTAAGATTTCTCACAATCTTTACAGTAACAAACATGGTAATACATCTTCATGCAATCTTCAACACATTGAAAATTCAATGCTATTGATGTAGCATCTGTTGCAGGCCAATGAAATTTGTAGCACTAAGACACAAGGCTTTTTTCTTATGAGCAGTGATACCAGGTAAAGTATCCATGCCAATATCTTCCTTCTTCATTGAAGCAGGCAATTCCCAGTCAAAGAAACACAGCAAATTCGCAAGTGCTAGTTCAATTGTAGTAACTCCTAGCAGCATACCAGGGCAACCTCTTCGCCCTCCTCCAAATGGTATTAGCTTAAAATCTTGTCCTTTGTAATCAATATGATTAGGACTTCCAAGAAATCTTTCAGGAAGAAAAGTTTCTGGGTTATCCCAGCTTTCAGGGTCCCTTCCGATAGCCACAGCATTGACAAAAACTAAAGTTCCCTGATCAATTTGGTATCCTCCTAAGGTGCATTTTTGCATAGTTTGTCTAGGAACCAAGAGCGGACTAGGTGGATGTAGTCTAAATGTTTCTTTAACAACCGCCTTCAGATAAATGAGATGATGAAGCTGGTCTTCTTGTATGAAAGTCGCTCTACATTCTTGCTCTTTAATCAGTTTTCTGACCTCTTCTTGCACTTTCTTCATGACATGTGGGTTCTTCATTAGTTCTGTCATCGTCCAAACTACAGTGGCTGCATTTGTATCTGTTCCTGCCACAAATATGTTCTGCACAGAGCGAAAGGAAAAACAAATATTTTGAGCTGCATATCAGTAGTACTGAATTTTAACAGATGTTTTACTGATATCTTTTATGCCTTTGAAGTCAAGTAGCCTAAGATCAGGCCTAAAATCATTTTCTGTCTATGATAAGAATTGGTAGCATAACATTTTTCTTTATAGATTTTATATGATTCTCTTCCTTTGATCCATTAACCGGAGAGAATCCTCTTCTAGAAAACAAGGCGCCTATTCCAATAGCTTTTTACGATTATTTACTGCCTAATAATCCTGAACACTCTGTTACATCTAACAAGCAACCACAAAACAGTGCTTCAGATTTGATGTGTCATGGTTTCGGGTCTCATTTGTGACACTTTCAAATAACTCGTAAAATCTCTGAATTACTAATAATCTTGAACATGGATCCAACTAGAGACATGCTGTACGACATCAGACAGATGAAAATTGAAGAACATTAAGCAATATAAAGAGCATATAACTATCTAAAATCATGTCAAAGTATGTAGGAAGCATTTAAGCTAGTTTAAGATATTGGCAATTACCATAAGTAATGCTTTGATATGATCCAACGTAAGATCAAATGGCACCTTGTGTTCTTCGAGAAGTTGAAGTAATACATCGACAATATCCTGTTGTTGCTCTGATTTTTGTTTATGTGAGTCAAGACGCGTACTTATAATTTCTTGACAAAACTCATCTAACTCCCAAAATACTTTCTCAAGTTTGCTTGAAGCTCCATTTATCTTGTCAACCCAACCCATGTAAGGCAAATAATCCGAAAAGAAGAAGGCTGTCAACATGGCTTGAGTCTCATGAAGTAGGCCTTGGAATCTACTCGTCGAAAATTCATTAGATCTTTCATCATCTCTATTTCCCTTGTGAAAACAAATCCTACATATTATCGAGCTTGCCAGAGACATTAACAATTCACTCAAATCCACGAGCTTAGACTCCGAGGAGAGGGAAGAAATGATAGACATCATTCGACAAACTTCCTCTTCTCGAATTGAAGAAAATGATTGTACTCTCTTGGAACTAAAGAGATGGACGACACAAATTTTCCTCATTTCCCTCCAATATTCATTATAGGGTGAAAAAGCCAAATCAATACCATTGTACGACAATTTTTGTTGGCCAACAAAAGTTGGCCTACTACAAAACACATGATCTTGTGTTTTTAGCACTTCTTTGGCCAATTTTGGTGAAGAAACTACAATTGTTGGTACAAAGCCTAGTTTCAAGTATACTAAGGGGCCGTAAATTTTGGAAAGTTTAAAGAAGTATAAGTGAGTTTTTATGGGATCGAATTGGTGGAGGTTGCCAAGGAAGGGGAGCCCTTTTGGGCCTGGAGGCCGAGGATCTAACCACCGCGATTTCCCTCCATTCTTTGAGGATTTTGTTGCAAGAAAGTGGAGAAGAGAAATGGCTGCAAGAAACAATGCTAGTAGAAACATGGTTGGTTGTAAGTTTATTTGTGATTGACTGATTGATGGTCTGGACTTTAAGCACCTTTTTTTTGCATATAAATTAGTGGGACTTTAAAGGGCTAATTAAGATGATAATTAGAAATCCACCAAGATTTTGTCACCTCAATTTGATTTTGAATTACAACTACTTCGTATTTAAGGTTTGCTTGTTTATAGGAAGTAGATGATTGTTGAATTGAAGTTGAACTGTTGAATCAATTGAATGTGATGTGAAGGACCACCAAAAAATTATACCAAGTATATCACAAAGCATGCATATATTGTAAAAATAATGGATGAAATTGGTTAAATTTTGATGATTTTGTAGCTATCCTTCATGTTGTTTCCATCTACTAGTATTTCAACTAACCCCACAAAACTCTCCCCAAAAGAGTGAACGATAGTTTACAAGTGAAGTGATAGCTATGAGATTCCGAGTATTAATTAAAAAGCGAGAATTATATCCAAAACAATATATCGAAGAGTTATAACAAAACAAGAAAAAAGTAGGTCTTATTTACAATTAGTGTACAGTGTACTGACGAGTTTAATTTGCAATTCGACTACCTTACCTAGGCATTGTACAACGTCATTAGTTATTCAATCAAGTCGTGATTTAATGATACTAATCAAGGGCAATATTCTTGTTTAACACATTTATAAAACGAAAATAAAAACATTTGCATAGTGCTACAATCAATTACAGTTAACTAACTCAACAATAGTGTTCTCTTAATTCAAATCAAACTAACACTTGAATCAAATAACAAACGAAAGAATCAAACCCCCACCTCTCCTAAACACACACACCATGTATGACTAGAACCTCAACATCAATCTAACACTGACTAAAAATACATTTTATTATTCAAATACTAAGTACTATTATGAAGACATATTATGCACTAAAGAAAATCAAAGAAAGGCCTTAACTACATACTATATAAAGAATCAAATCGAATCGAATTGAGTGTAGGCTCTGCTCTTGCGAGTTAATGACAGCTTCCTTAAGGACCTGAACCGGCTTGGTGTTGGCCTGTCTTGGCTTCGATCATGCTCACCAGTCGCAACAAGAAACGGTTCTCTAAAGAGTTCAAGTGCCGCGGGTCGCAGAGATGCAGGAGCAACACACTTTTGAATGAACTGCAAAAGTTGAGGGTCATAGTCATCCACTTTACTCAGTGCAACAGGGAAAAAACCAGCCTCAACTGCTGCAATAACATCATTTAAGTAATCTAACCCCTCGTATTCGCAGTATATCTTGTCATAAGTCACCATTTGTAGCACAGTCATCCCAAAAGAATGTATGTCAACCAACTCATTATACATTTTACCCCTGTAAATCTCTGGTGCCATGTACTCTGGTGTACCGCCACTCGCGTTGTTAACATACTCGGCTTCTTTATACACCGCGACACCAAAACCTGCTAACTTAACCGTGCCTGAGTCCCCATTAACCAGGATATTAGTAACATTAACATCATGGTGTATGATGTTCTGGTTGTGTAGATAACGTAACGCGGTTAGAATCTGTCAACACCAATTCTTGATTGCAGCATTACAGTGAAAAAGATCATGTTTCAGAATGTAGTCCCTCAGATTACCAGAAGAACAAAGATCAGTAATAATATTAATGAATTTTCTTCCATCATACCAGTAAGTGTAACATTTCAGTATATTCTGATGGTTTAATGACTTCATCATTTCAGCTTCTTGACAACGCTTGTTTGATTCCGCTTCAGTAATTTCTCCGACTTCGATTTTGCTCCAAGCAATTTTGATACCATTGTATGTGTCTAACCCTTCGTATACTCTCTTCGAGGTTCCGATTCCAACCACTTTGTTGAACCTTATGAACTGCCTTGTTGGATCCCTCTCTAAATCGTTGTGATTGTTTACGATTGTCTCGAATTCACTTTCGTATCGAGAAGACGAAGCCATTGTTAATCAAGAAAGAAAGAAGCAGAGAAAGATTTCTTACGAGTTTTGTTGATGAAACTAGTTTTGTAGAAAAAAACAGAGGATTTCTTATGATTTGGGTTGATGAAAGTAAACAGAATACTCGGGAAATCTTTGATAAATGATTTATTTGATGGTTGATTGATACTTACAGGTGTAATTGTAAGTAGTTAGTTGTAATACAAGACAGATATTATCTTCTGCGGTCGGTTAGTTATTAGTTAGTTGTGGCCGTTATTTGAGTCTGTTATAAGGAAACAGAATACCCTTTTCTTGATTTTTATTTAAAACTTTTCTTTAATTAATTTATTGTATTGAACTTTTACTTACAAGTAAGATTTTTTTTTTTTTAATTGATTAGAATTTCATCCTTATCTCAAAAGATGAAATTAAACGAAATTGAAATAATTAAATAATATTAACCCCCATTTTGGATACATATTATGGAGTAATTAAAGTGGTTTAAACCACTAAAGGTTTATGAGAAAATCAGGTATGACCGTATGATATTTGCGTTACTAAAAATTTAATTACTACTGCTAACATTTTATTTATTGCATTAATTAGGCTTTTTTTAAACTTTGTGTTTTTGTATCATTTTGTTCACTCCATTCCCATTTGTTTTAGAAAATGTAGGTTCAAATTTTCATTTATTTTGAGAAATGTTGGTTTATAACGATGGGATAAAATAAGAGATGGGAAAACGAGTTTTAAAAATTACGTAGTGAGGTTTGGATTCGCGTTTGGGTTAATTTATGTGAAGAAACTTATGGGTCGTCTAATGCTAATTGACTACTTTTGGTAAGTTGATCAATCTCAATTCTACGAGTACTTATTATCTACTGCTCAGCTTAGTCTAGGTCAACTTTATGATTTAAATTGAATTGTTTATTTTTTTTTTTTTTTTTTTTTTTTTTTTTTTTTTTTAATTCTTAATTATGACTATCAGAGGTATGCCTTGATTTGAAGGTTGACTCTAATTAATTCATTAACATTTTGGTGAGAGGATTTGGTCTGTATTTTTATAAATTGAAAAGAAAATTGATCTCTTTCATTGTTCTGTTTGATGATGATAAATATTGAACATAAGCTCACCTTGTGCCAATTAACTAATACTAGTAAAATACAACGATCAAGCTAAAGTATACAACTACACGTCTAAACTATAGAGTTGTAAGCTTATGTGTATTTTACGTCATTTAATACTCTATTTCCTATGCTCAGATTTAGTTGTCACTTTGATGGTCAGATATCATGTTTAAATACATCCTTAAGGAAATGAACAACAAACACGGTAATGATATTTTTCTCCAAAAATTTGAGATAAATTACATTTTCATCATGCAACCTTCAAAATATATAGAAAACCAACGTTATTTATGTTACATCTATTGCAGGCCAATGAAATTTGTAGCACTAAGACACAGGGCTTTTTTCTTATGGGCAGTGATACCAGGTAAAGTATCCATGTCAATATCTTCCTTCTTTATTGAAGCAGGCAATTCCCAGTCAAAGAAACACAGCAAATTCGCAAGTGCTAGTTCAATTGTAGTAACTCCTAGCACCATACCGGGGCAACCTCTTCGCCCTGCTCCAAATGGTATCAGCTCGAAATCTTGTCCTTTGTAATCAATAGGATTAGGACTTCCAAGAAATCTTTCAGGAAGAAAAGTTTCTGGGTTATCCCAGCTTTCAGGGTCCCTTCCGATAGCCCAAGCATTGATAAAGACTAAAGTCCCCTGATCGATTTGGTACCCTCCTAAGGTGCACTCTTGCATAGTTTGCCTAGGAACCAAGAGCGGACTTGGTGGGTGTAGTCTAAATGTTTCTTTAACAACCGCCTTCAGATAAATGAGATGATGAAGTTGTTCTTCTTGTATGAATGTTGCACTACATTCTTGGTCTTTAATCAGTTTTCTGACCTCTTCTTGTACTTTCTTCATGACATGTGGGTTCTTCATTAATTCTGTCATCGCCCAAACTACTGTGGCTGCACTTGTATCCGTTCCTGCAACAAATATGTTCTGCAGAGAGTGAAAAGAAAAAATTATTGTGCTATCTTCTTTGAGATATACATCAATTATACTTAATTTTATCAGATGTGTGACTCAAATTTCATATGCAGTTGAAGTCTAGGATAAAATCAGGCACATCTAAGCTGAAGTAAAACAAGGTACCTATTCCTATAGTCCTTTTCGATTATTTGCTGCCTAATAATTCTGTTTTCGTATACTCTGACACTTTTATATGCTATCCACAAAACAATGCTTCAGATTTGATGTGTCGTGGTTTTGGGTTTCATGTGTGTCGCTGTTAATTAATTCATAAAATCTCTGAATGAATTAGTACAGACATCAGACATCAGACTAAAGATATGTTATACAGACATCAGACAGATGAAAATTGAAGACTCTTTAGCAATATAATGAGCATATAGCAGTCTAAAATCATGCCAAAGTAAAATATGAAGCTGATTAAGATATTGGCAATTACCATTAGTACTGCTTTAATATGATCCAATGTAAGATCAAATGGCACCTTGTTTTCTTTGCGAAGCTGAAGTAAAACATCGATAATATCCTGTTGTTGCTCTGATTTTTGCTTATGTGAGTCAAGATGTGTAGTGATGATTTCTTGATAAAACTCATCTAACTGCCTAAAAACTCTCTCAAGTTTACTTGAAGCTCCATTTATCTTGTCAATCCAACCCATGTAAGGCAAATAATCTGAAAAGAAGAAGGCTGTCAACACGGCTTGAGTCTCTTGAAGTAGGCCTTGAAATCTACTCGTCGAAAATTCATAAGATCTTTCATCAGCTTTGTAGCTTTTGCCAAAACCAATCTTACATATTATCGAGCTTGAAAGAGACATTATCAATGCACTCAAATCCACGAGCTTAGACTCCGAGGATAAGGAAG
The DNA here is from genome assembly GCF_001683475.1 of Chenopodium quinoa. Classification (NCBI taxonomy): domain Eukaryota; kingdom Viridiplantae; phylum Streptophyta; class Magnoliopsida; order Caryophyllales; family Amaranthaceae; genus Chenopodium; species Chenopodium quinoa. Next base: position 3,485,500 of record NW_018745080.1, on the reverse strand, counting down.
AAATGATACGCATCATTCGACAAACTTCCTCTTCTCGAATTGAAGAAAATGATTGTACTCTTTTGGAGCTAAATAAATGGATGACACAAATTTTCCTCATTTCCCTCCAATATTCATTGTAGGGTGCAAACGCCAAATCGAAGCCATCGTATGACAATTTTTGTTGGCCAACAAAAGTTGGCCTACTACAAAACACATGATCTTGTGTTTTTAACACTTCTTTGGCCAATTTTGGTGAAGAAACTACAATTGTTGGTACAAAGCCTAGTTTCAAGTATACTAGGGGGCCGTAAATATTGGAAAGTTCAAAGAAGTATAAGTGAGTTTTTATGGGATCAAATTGGTGGAGGTTGCCGAGGAAGGGGAGCCCTTTTGGGCCAGGAGGCCGAGTAACTAACCACTGTGAATTCCCTCCATTCTTTGAGGATTTTGTGGCAAGAAAGAAGAGAAGTGAGATTGCTAAAAGAAACAATAGTAGTAGAAACATGAAGGCTGTATGTTTACTTTGTGCTAGATTAAAAAACTAGTTTGTGTGGATGGGAGAACAAAGAGTATTTGATAATATCTGAGCAACCATTCATGAAGAAGAATTAGGAATCTTTTTGTAGGATAAAAAAAAACCCGGCTATTTCACCAAATGCCACTGAGCAATTGCGAAATTAACCAAATACCATCTGACTTTTCAAAATTCACCAAATGCCACCGAGTTTTAACAAAATTCACCGAGTGCCATTAATGACTGACATCCGTTAATTGACCGTTAGTGGACCCCACCACTTGCCACGTGTCACTTTCTGATTAGTCCGTTTTTTTTTAAAAAAATTAAATAAAAAAAAATTACAAAAATTCCAAAAACAAACCAAAAATATTAAAAATAATAATAATAAAAAAAAACCCAAACCTCAAACCCCAGCCACCAGCCCACCTGCACCGGCGTGCCGGCGGCCGCCGGCCCCCCTCCCTTTCCCCTCCTCTTCCCCCGTCGCGCCACCCACCCTAGCCTAAACCCTTGGTACCACCGCAATCAGCCCGCAACACCACCACATCCAGTCCACCGCATTCAACCCTTGCTTCCTCCGCACTGCCGCCGGCCCCCCTCCCTTTCCCCTCCTCTTCCCTCGTCGCGACCCACCAGAGCTTTAAACACAAAATCCAAAACCCTACCCCCCTTCCTCCACCTCCCCGAACAATTCAAATCAAATTGTTTGAACAACACTGATCGATCGGCTGCCATGACTCACTTTTTACCTTCATCTTCTCTGCCACTCATCTCTTTCTCTCGGTTTCTTCATCTAGGCAATTCAGCAACCCAATTTTCTCACTCCAATTCTTATCACTCCAATTTTCTCGGTTTCAATTCGATATTGGGATGAATAAAACAACAACCTGAGAATTTAGGTTTCAATGGTCGAAATTTTAACAATTGATCCTAATATCAACTCAAATTTTAATCCCTTAGAATTTTAATTTTCACAAAACCCAAATAGCTTGAAAACATATTTTCAACATTATGCCTAAGAAATTACAGAGATAATAGAATAAAAATAAAGTAAGAATTAAAAAAAAAAAAACGAGGAGAAATGGGGGAAGTTGTTTGAGAATGTTGAGGAAGACGAAAATAATCCCAGCTAACTAGCTAAGAAGAATCTTGTAGAAGATTTCGCTTCAACGGAGAAAATGGAGTGCGCTTTAATGGAGGGACGACGACAGGGGGTGGTGGCGGCTAGGGTTTTGGGGTGGGCAGGGGGCTTGACGGCAGGAGGTGGTGGCTGGCCACCTATGATGAGTTCCTTTTTTTTTTTTTTTTTTTTTAAGTTTGGAATTTTTGTAATTTTTTTTATTTAATTTTATTTTTTTAAAAACGGACCAATCAGAAAGTGATACGTGGTAAGTGATGGGGTCAACTAACGGTCAACTAACGGCTGTCAGTCATTAATGGCACTCGGTGAATTTTGTTAAAACTCGGTGGCATTTGGTGAATTTTGAAAAGTCGGATGACATTTGGTGAATTTCGCAATTGCTCAGTGGCATTTGGTGAAATAGCCGAAAAATAAAAATAAAATATATCTAGAGCAAAATGATGTAATGATTTATTTTTGGATGAACCAATGTAATGATTTTAGATCACTAATACACCAATCATGTAATTGAAAAAAATAAGTCTTCCATGCCACAACCAACATCACGCGCTTGAGAGCTTGTTGGGTTTGAAATATGAATACGGTCACACTAAATCTTAAATATTGATATATACTATGTTAGAGGATCAACTCGACAAAAAACTTTTTAATGGTTGAGGCCTAAAATCAGTTATATACTCTTGGAATAAGTTATTTACTCTATCATAAATCACTATCAATATAAAATTAATAAGTCATAAGTGCCAAAATTGTGCTGGATACGCACAAATCCTACCCAATGTCATTTCTTAGTCATATTCGTAGACAATTGGTTAAAAACCTTGACTTTTCTGATTCTGATCTTCCATTGAATGTGAAATCGACCTCTAAAGGGGTAAGATGATAAAATCAGATCAAGATGTTGACTCTTTTTTTGTACACTTTGTTTTATACAATTAAAATTTGGAAACGGAACTATTTGATGATATGATCATATGAGTTGTCGTTATAAAAGATTACTGAAGTTGAATCAATTGAATGTGATATCCAAAAGATTAAGCTGATGGTTGAGACCCAAAACTATGTTTTATAATCTATCACGCCCTCGTGAATGCAGCATGAACCTTCCGCATACCCTGCGCGATATATTCCACTTTGAAAGAAGGGGTAGATGAGATTCGAAACCGTGACCTTTGTGTCACGCTCGCTCCGATACCATGTTAATGGACCAAGTCAACCAAAAGTTTAAGTTAAGTTGGTGGTTGAGGCCCAGGAATATGTTTTATACTCTATCACATAATATTATCACATGACGTATACGGTAAAAATAATGGATGAAATTGGTCTTGGTGATTTTTTAGCTATCCTTTATGTCGTTCCCTTCTATTTCAACCCCATAGATCGCTCTCCAAAATAGTGGAAGGAATTTTTCAAGTGACGAAGTCATAATTACGCATTATGAGATTTTGATTATATGAACCCTAGATACATTAACATACATCCCTATAATCTTAAGCGTTTTCAACATCGGGTTTTGAAACTAATAAAATTGGTTCGATTTCGTCTATTATAATCTTTTGTTTTGGACAATTTTTGACTTTATTAGACCCGAAATGAAAAGAATGTTGGGGTGCTTTTCAAGGACTCCACGACACCCCAAGAGATCATATAGGGTGGTTGGTATCGTTCACTTTCCCTTTAAACTGTCGATTTAGCAGGTTACATACACGCCTCTATTAACTCAAAGTTGCCAATGACCTTTATGCTACCACCTAGTGACTACAACTTGGCTTCGATTCTTAAACCAATAATCTGGTGATGATTAACAATAATCAATGATCAACAAGAATATTTAGCAATTAATTGCAATATGCTCTTCGATTCTAGAACAATATAAGTCCACTTAGGTGCATAAACCAAGTGTTTGGGTCCAATTTAGTCTAATTGGGCCTAAGCACTAAATGATCCAATTAAAAGCCCAAGGTCAAGGTTCAACTCTCCAATTGTGCTAAAGTCAAAGGTCAGCCCACAAAGCAAGCCAATTGGGCTGAGGCCCAACCTCTCCATGTATGATGAGGTATAAAAGCCATCATATTGATACATTCAAAAGGGGATTCATATTCTGATTCATTCATAGATTCATATGCTCATTCATATATTCTGAGATATTCCACAAAAGCCTCAAGCAACAAACTCTCTTGCATAGTGTCTTCTTCTTACACATTGTACTGACTTTAGCATCGGAGGGGCCTTCCTCGGCAACACCCCCGAGGCTAGTTTACGTGTGTTTACTGTGCAGGAAATCCTCGGCCCAACATAACTTGGACCGAATCCAGCCTTCTCCATTTCAGCGGACCTTCGACAAGGTCCCATTGTTTTCACCCGAAACAATTTGGCGCCGTCTGTGGGGAAGACTATCAAAAATCTTTAAGCCAAATTCCTAACCAAGATCATCTTGCAATCATCTTAGCAGCAATGGCTAAGAACCGCAAGAGCAAAAGCCTCCGTCAAGGAGCGGGCGAAAAGCCTAAAACCCCTACACCATCGCCCTCGCCGGACCGGAACTCTCCCAAGGGTGCCGGCTCGGGGGGAGGATCATTCAAGGAGGATTCCCTATCTCCCGTAATTCATGACTCTCAATATAGGCCGGGCCACTCTCGGTCTAGCAGGGGTCAGTCCGATCATAGGACATATTCAGTGTCCCAAAGCCAACCATCGGCTGCGCGCCCTCATTCCCACACTCGGCCGAGGACCCCTTTGACGGGGCCCAGCTCGAAAGAGGTGGCAAGAGCGCTGGCAGTACTCATGGAGGCGATGAGGGCACAAAATATGCCACCACCTCGTGATCGAACTCCTCCGCATACCCGGCATCAGCGGAGGAAGTTAGACCATGATGGTGGGAAGCTTCCTTCCTTCCGGGAACTGGAAGAGTGGGAGGAGGATTCTTGGAAAAATGAAAAACAGAGGAAAAAGAACCCTCAATTTTTAAAAGGATCCTCATCCTCAAGACCAGAAGCGCATAAGAGCAGCAGCTCAGCTTCTCGGCCAGAATCTACTCACCGAGAACCTGAGACTGTTCGCAGAAGCGTCCTTGACCGACTCGGCGGCCAGGAACCGAGCGTGCGTAGTCGCCTCTCGTTCCCTGCAGCCGAGGCCCAGACTTCCCAGCCAGGGACGAAAACCACTCCTACCTCTCTAAGAGGGCGGAGCGCGGTCCCTTCGGCCAGGAACAAGGGTAAGGCCGTTATGCTACCCGCTAGTTCACCATTCGAGCAATGGATACTGGAAGAGCGCGTACCCACGGTTAAAATCCCTTCCCACATCACATATGACGGGACCACGGATCCGAAGGACCACGTGGCCTCGTATGAGACTCATATGCATCTTTGCCCCAGATCCGAGGCGACTTGGTGCAAATATTTCCCAACCACTCTCAAGGGGGTCGCGCAAGCGTGGATCTCCAAGGGAGTAAGGCAAGGCTCCGTAACAGGGTGGGATGATCTGTCCTCCAAGTTCAGGAGCAAGTTTTCCACGGCAAACCGCCGAGAGAAGACTACCGCAGAGCTCATGAGTCTGCAACAGGGGGAAACCGAAAGCCTCCGAGACTACCTGACCCGTTTCAGTAACGAGTCATCAAGCGTCTCCCAGCTGGACCAGGGGCTAGCCGTTTTCGCAATGCAGAATGGCCTTCAGCCAGGAAAGTTCCTAGACTTCATGGTCATGCATACCCCGCAGACTTTGGAGGAAGCTCTTAGTGCTTCGGATAAGTTCATCCGAGCCGAAGAGTGGAACAAAGCGAAAACCCAACCTCAATCCGGGGGAGGGAAACAGAGGCAAATACCCTTGTCTGAAGGCCAAGGCCATAAGGCAAAGGGAAAGTCAAAGGCCCCGGAGCAATCTTTGGCCAACGACCCAAAGAAGGAAAGATTTGCCTCATACACAGGCAGATACGAGTCCTACACTCCGCTGTCTCTTCCACGCGCCAAAATTTACAGTGTGACGAAGGAGGAGCAGAGTTACCGAAAGCCGAGACCACTCCCAGAGTGGTATCAGCGAAAAAATAAAAATCAGTGGTGTGAGTTCCACGAGTCTTCGGGCCACAACACTGAGGAGTGTATCCAACTGAAGGACCAGATAGAGGACATGGTCCGGAAGGGATACTTGAAAAAATACATCGCGGATCACCGCGAGAAAAAAGAATCCGAGAGGTCAGCAAAGGACCCTCGGCAGGACCTTGATTTCCCCCGGAAAAACAGTAAAAAGCCGGAGGGGAAATTCCCTCCGATCAATGTTATCTCGGGAGGAATATACTCTCGGAGGGAGCACAAGCGCCACCTTAGAGCTTTGACTCACCAGGTGAACAACGCTGACATTCAATCTCCCCAGTCGCCGGTGCCGAACATGACGTTCACAGCCGCCGACTGCCGGGGGATTACGTTCCCTCACGAGGATCCGTTGGTGATCATCGCCACGGTGGCCAACCACGACGTCAGTAAGGTCCTTGTTGACGGTGGCAGTGGAGCAAACATTCTGTTCCGAAAGGCCTACAATCAAATTAAGCTGAAGCCCAAGCACCTTACGCCGGTACCCTATCCGGTATCCGGGTTCAATGGGGCTTCAACTTATCCAGATGGGAAGGTGACACTTCCTGTCACCATCGGTTGCGATGAGGCAACCCGGAACGTCATGATTGAATTTTTGGTCATCGACGCTCCTTCAGTGTACAACGTGATTTTGGGGAGACCATAATTCACGAGATCCAAGGGGTCGTCTCAACTTATCATCAGCTGATGATTTACGTCTCAGACGCCGGCTTCCCCGAAAGGATACAGGGAAACCAAAAGGACGCCCGAAGGTGCAACTACCTCAAGCCATCCAGTAGTCTCCCAGATGACGACAAGGATGAGGAGGAGAAAGAAAAAGAAAGAGAGCCAAGCACCAAAAAGCCGAAAGGCCTAAGTGCTTCGGCCCAAGGATCTGTGCCCAAAGAAAAAGGGCCCGAAAGGGAAAAGGCTAGCTCTTCAGCTGAGCCGCAAGACTCAGAGAGCCAGCCGAAGAACACAAAGACTGGGACACCTGCTGACATTGGCAGCAGGCCAGATTCTGAAGAGTCCAGTCCATCGGCAATGGACATGGACCAACAGACTGAAACAGTTCAGTTGGCCGAAGGAGACGGTGAGAAATGTGTAGCAATTGGGATGGACCTTGATCCGAACACCCGTTGTGAACTTATTCAGCTCCTTCGGGACAACATAGATGTGTTTGCTTTCTCGGCAGCTGATATGCCCGGGATAAGTTCAGACCTCATCTCCCATAAGCTTAATGTTGACCCGACGTGTCGACCAGTTAAGCAAAAGAAGCGGAATTACTCCGCCAATAAGAACCGAGACATCG